>NC_059259.1:0-46623 GCF_017591435.1 Portunus trituberculatus
CACCCTTCTCCTCTAACTTCCACAGTAATCTTGCGTGTGGCACTTTGTCAAACGCCTTTTTAAATCCAAATAGATGCAGTCAACCCATCCCTCTCTCTTGTACTCTATCAACTATTCTAGAATAGAAACTCAATAAATTAGTTACACAAGACCGTCCTTTTCTAAAACCAAATTGGCTATTTGATATTAATTTGTTGTCTTCAAGGAACTCGATCCATTGTTTCTTTATTATTCTTTCACACATCTTGCATATTACACTAGTTAGTGATACCGGTCTGTAATTTAAAGGTTCTTCTTTCCTTCCACTCTTATATATGGGAACCACCTCAGCTCTTTTCCATTCTACTGGCACTGTTCCATTTTCTATTGAGCATTTTATGATGTTGTATATAGGACTTGCTAGTTCTTCATCCGGTCCCATTGCCTTTTCTTCATCCAGTTCCTTCATTAACTCTTTTATTTCAAGCTTGGTTACTTTAATCTCTTTCATATAGATTGTCTCACTATTACCCTGTGGCCTCTCAAATTTGGATTCTTTAGTAAAGACCTCCTGGAATTTTTTATTTAATAGTTCTGCCATACTTTTTGGGTCTTCCACCATTCCGTTCTCTCCTTTTAACCTTTCTATTGTTTCTTTTTGCCTAATTTTTCCATTTATGAATCTATAGAACAATTTTGGTTGCTCCTTACATTTTTCGACAATATCTTTTTCGAAGTTCTTTTCCTCTTCCTTCCTCACCTTAACATATTCATTTCTCGCTGCCTTGAAGTTTTCCTTGTTTGTTGGATTCCTATTTCTCCTCCACCTTTTCCATGCTCCATCTCTTTTCTCCTTTGCCCTAGCACACCTTGCATTAAACCAATCTTTCTTTCCTTCTTCTTTTGGTCTATATTTTGGGACATATTCCTGACTCCTGTTTTGTATATTTTCAAAATAAGTTATATTTGTCTTGCATTGTCTCTGAGTTTTCCATCTCCTCCCAGTATACGTTTTAAAATAGTTCTTGAGATTCTCAATATCAGCCTTTCTGTAATTTAATCGGTCTCCTTTGTATGAATCGTCTCTATCTTCCTTTCCTTCTTCTATATCTATTTCTAATATTGCATGGTCACTCTTTCCCAATGGGCACTTATATCTTATATCGTCATTCATTTGTATACCCCTTGTAAAAACTAGGTCCAATCTCGCCGGCTCGTCGTTTCCTCTGAATCTTGTGCATTCCTTTACTCTCTGGTACACTCCCCTCAGCTCATCTGCCGGTGCTCCCAGGGACCTGAGTCGGCGCAGTAAATAGATTTTATATGAGGCTGACCTGATGATGTTGGAAACATTCTGCTTCCATGTTAACTGATCATCCACCAAGACACCTAGAAGCTTGGTGCTGCGGACCACCTGGAGGAGTGAGGGCCCACAGATAGCTGGGGAGGGGGGACTGCTGCTGTGGAGGTACAAATGTGCATCACCACGGTCTTGGTGTGGTTGATGGTCATTTTGTTGTCCTCCGTCCACGTCTGTAGTTGGTTTAGAGTGGACTGCAGTGCTGAGAAGTCTGGGTTGGTGTTGTTGACGGGTACGCCCACGGTGCAGTCATCCACATACTTCCAGCGGTGGGGGGTGTGGACGAGAGCATCGTTGATAAGGATGAGGAAACACAGTGGACCCATCTTGGTCCCTTGAGGGACCCCGCATGTGAGCTGTTGGAAAGAGGAGACAGAGCCCTGATAACGAACGGCCTGACGCCTTCCCGTGAGGAAGTCTGCCAACCACGCTATCAGGTAGGAGAGAGACCCAGAGTGATGGCTTTATTTATCACAACAGTGTGATCAACAAGATCAAAGGCCTTTCTGAAGTCCACAAAAGCAATAGCTAGAGAAGTGTTGCGTTTGTCCAGGTGGCTGTGGACAAATTCCAGGAAGCTGACAAGGTAGTGAGATGTGGAGGTGGATTTAATATTGCCAAATTGTTGTGTGTCAATAGAGTTACAAATTTTGTTATAGGCCCAGTCGAAAACAAAATCTTCACAGATAAGGCTGGGTATAGGGGTGATGGCGACTGGTCTTAGATCATTCAGTGACTGTGGATTAGAAATTTTGGGGAGGGGGGTGACGTAAGATGTCTTCCAGTCATCGGGGCAGGAATGTTGAGCAAGGGAGGCATTGATGATAGAGCAAAGGGGTGTGGCAAGTTCTGGGGCAAATTCTCTGTAAATTTTGATGGGGAGGTCAGTGGGAGTGGTGGATCTGTTTAGTTTAAATTTAAGAAGCTTCCTGTAAACATCAACCTCCTGGACAAGGGGTGGAGGGGGAGGAGGCAGGGAGGTAGGCTGGGAGAGTAGTAGAGTGAAGGGGAGGGAGTGTCTGACAGATCGCAGCGAAGTGACCGTTAATCTCTTCGGCCGCGCTGTCAGGTGAAAGGTGTGAAACACAGGGGAAAGAAGAGGCTTGTTTTTGTAAACCACACAAAGACTTAATCTTGTCGTACCACTGTCTGTTGTTAGTAAGCTTGAGATTTTTGTCTGGGTAGTAGCTTGCCTTGGCTTTTTTTAATTTCCCTGATAACTCTGTTCCTCAAACTCCTGTACTGGTCAGGGCTAGAGTGGAAAGCCCTGTCACGCTGACGAAGGAGTCGTTTGATGCAGGGCGTCATCCAAGGGGCATCAGATGGGTCCACTGTGATGTCCTTGGTGGGAAAGTAGTGGTGGAACGCTTCCGTTGTGGTAGTGAAGTAGTTCTGCCATTTTGTGTGGACGTCCTCCACCTCCAGTACCTCGGTCCACGGATGATGTGTTAGCCACTGCCCAAATTCCCTCATGGCGGAGTCAGGCATGGGCCTGTGGGATCTGGTGACAGTTGACCTGGGAACCGAGGTGGTGGGGGTGGGTGTCCACAGGATGGAGAGGTGGGTGCTGCGTCCCATGGGGGGGAGTGGCTTGGGAGGCGAGTACTGCTGGCTCAGGTCTGTCATGATAAGGTCGAAGGTGGACTGGTGGTGGGTGGGAAGTCCACGACCTGGGTGAGGTGTAGCTGGTGCAGGATTTCACTGATATCCAAGCGGTTGAAGTCCCCACAGATTACCAGCTTGGCAGCAGGAAATCTCACCCGTAAAGCATCAGCAGTCTCGATGATGTGATCAGTGAGCAACCGTGCAGTGGCGGCCCGTGGAGGGTGGTAGACAACACACACAATGATGGAGGCTGTGTTGCGGGGGTGGCAGGGGGGGGTAACCCTCACCCACAGGGCCTCCAATCCGGCGGGGACGTCGACGTGTAGGTGTGAGGGGCTGAGGTCAGAACGGCAAAACAGGGCCACTCCTCCCCCCTGCGTTGATTCCTGAGGTGGTGGAACAACTGGAAATCTTGAATCATACACACCTCAGGAGTTATCTGCCACGCCTCCGTGATCGCCACAATGTCTGCACAGTTAGATCTCACTGACACTATCAACTCGTCCATCTTGTTCGCCAGTGATGTCACGTTGGAAAGGAGGAGAGAGGGAAGACTATACCACACGCGCGGAACTTCGAAGTGTTTGTATTCCCTCTCCTCAACCTTCCGCCCCTTCCTTACGGTAGATGTGATCACTTTAATGGGACGCACCACACTCCTTCCTCCCTTGGATCCACGATTCCGAAATAACTGTAAGTTTTGAGGCGTTGAATGACCTCTGATGGAGGGTACCCAGCCTCACGTCTACGGCGCAGAAGGGCATTGCGTCCGTAGCTTAGCACTGCAGCACTCATTTCACTGTTTGTCCAGACGTGCACTCACTTATAATATCCAAAATTGTTTGTATTATAACACTATGGCGAGCACTAATTAACCTATTAATAACTTATACAAAGGGGAAGGGGGGGAGGCCAACAGGCTGGCCGTGGCTGCCCGAGAGCACAAGGTCACACGTCCGACCCGAGTGAGGTCAGCAGTGTGTGTGTGTGTGTGTGTGTGTGTGTGTGTGTGAGAGTGTGTGTGTGCACTCATAAAATATGTGGGATACCTTTCCTCTGCTGTTCATTTATGGCACTAACCAAATCCTCGCTGTACTTGGCATAGTGAAGTTTAAAATTCTTGCATCTTTGCTTAGAGAACTTCATGATGTGAATAAGAGACCCATGAAGATTCTCCCAGGCATCCTCTCAGGGCAGCCAACTTTCTCAAGTTGGCTTCAACAGCAAGCTGGGGGGAAAAGAAAAAAATTTATATATATATAACGTGTTCTAGGGAAACAAATAACTTAACACAGCCCCGTGCGACCTGCCCTTTTCTCTTAAAAATAAATAAGCTATAGTGCGGTCTTCAGAGAGAGAGAGAGAGAGAGAGAGAGAGAGAGAGAGAGAGAGAGAGAGAGAGAGAGAGAGAGAGAGAGAGAGAGAGAGAGAGAGAGAGAGAGAGAGAGAGAGAGAGAGAGAGAGAGAGAGAGAGAGAGAGTTACAAACTTATTTTTGTGATCCCAATTTAGATGAAATCAGTAACAAATTAATTATCTATATCAGTATAGTCTCACACAATGTCTTCAATCGTAGTAAATAACATGAAATAGTAAGGTTATGTGGCCCTCCATACCAACAAACAGAGTCGTGACTAGTGACCCTTTGGGGAAAAAAAGGTTGCACACACCTGACTTAAATATAATCATATTTAATAAAACCAATATCATATCACTTCATTTTTAAGAATAAATAAAGTCAATATTCTATGCATGCCTTCAATAATTAAAATAAGCAATATAAATTTTCCAAATGCATTCACATCCAGCACATTATATAAAATTTACAGAAACTCACAAGAAAGAAATATATAAATAAATAAAAAAAAAATAAAGCAAATAAAAAAATATATATACTCACAAATTTCCTATGCCTCAATGCTGGAAATTCTGAAAGAATGTCTCCAACTGAAACCTGAGGTCATATTTCAGTTTCTGTCTGTAGGCAAAGGTCCTCTCCAATTTTCTCTGGCAGAGCTGGAGGTCAGGTGTTGTCTTCCTCATCTCTTGTTGGAGGAGAGTGATATGAGTCTTGACAACATCTTCATCTTCTTCTACCAAAGAATTCTGAAATATAAAAACCAGAATTATCATCCTCATTATCATTTAAATGCATTAATATTAATCATAATTAATGATTGTTTACCCTACATAATAACACTCTAATTTTAAGCAATGTTGAAAGTCATGGTCATGGTTCATAATGTATAACAGTTTCATTACCACTCCATTGTTTCACCTGACAGCATCCCTCCCTCACACTCCCACTCACACACACACACCATATATATATATATATATATATATATATATATATATATATATATATATATATATATATATATATATATATATATATATATATATATATATATATATATATATATATATATATATATATATATATATATATATATATATATATATATATATAGAGTGGGTATATATGGGCAGATTTCCTCTAATGCGTGTATTTTTAAAAATGATGGCTAACTAGGCTTTCAGTTTTAAGATATCCTCTTAATTCCTCAGGAAAGTCTTATTCTCTTTTGAAAGCCTGTTTATGACCTCTCTGTAGGTGGTCATTTTCTGCTACATCCAGGTTTTCGGCTCCTAGAGCCTTCTTCAGAAGTCTTCAGTCAGAGTAGCGGAAAGGCAAGAGCCAAACGGTTGCTCATACGCACCTACTACCTGCCTGGCTCAGGGATATAAGCGCATCCAAGTTTCCACCTCAACACATTCTCACCTATACCCAGAAAAGTTACCATGCTACTGAAGAAGACTCTACGGGCCGAAATCCTGGATGTAGCAGAAAATGACCATTTATGGAGAGGTCATAAACAGGCTTTCAAAAGAGAATAATAAGACTTGAGGAATATCCTCAGAAATAGTGAACGCTGATATAGCCATCACTTTTAACAACACACACACACATATATATATATATATATATATATATATATATATATATATATATATATATATATATATATATATATATATATATATATATATACAAAAACACTTACTTGTGGTTTTAAGCGCTTTACCAAACCATCTACGTCCTTGACACCCTTGACCTCGGATTTTCGCTTCTGGCATCGTGACCCATCTGTTGTTCCAAATTTTTTCTTGACCTCAAGAAATGTGCTTGAAGTTAGAGGCATTCTGAGCAGCTTCATTTTATTTTGCAAAGAATGTCTCCAGCATCTCTGAGATTTGGAAATAAGGGGTTAGATTTCTTGTATAGAAAAAAAATTGCATGCCACAGCCTGTAAGTTATTGTTTTATACGACAGCCCTATCGCATATTAAAATTCATTTCAAATTTCCTGGCAAAAGCATTAGTATTTACCTAGTTGTATTTACCTAGTTGTAGTTTTACAGGGCCTGGGCTTTATGCTCGTGTGGTCCCGTCTCCATATCTACACTTATCCAATTTTTCTTTAAAACTATGTACACTCTTTGCTGACACCACTTCCTCACTGAAACTGTTCCAAGTCTCAACACATCTTTGTGGGAAACAAAATTTTTTAACATCTCTCAGACATCGTCCCTTCCTTAGTTTCTTACTATGCGATCTTGTGCTTCTAAAGTCATATTCTTCTCTCAGGATCAGTTTCTCATTATCCACTTCATCCATTCCGTTAATCAATTTATAAACTTGTATCAGATCCCTCTCTCTCTCTCTGCTCCAAGGTTGGTAGATCCATTGCCTTTAGTCTCTCCTCATATGCCATCCCTTTAAATTCTGGAACCATTCTTGTAGCCATTTTTGTAGTCTCTAATTTTCTTATGTGTTTCTTTTATGGGAGTCCACACAACTCCTGCATATTCCAATCTAGGTCTTATTTTAGTACTTATCAATTTCTTCATCATTTCCTTGTCCATATAGTGAAATGCTACTCCAATATTCCTTAGCAAATTATACGTCTCTCTGAAAATTCTATCAATATGGCTTACCGGTTGATTATTTTCTTCCATTGTCACTCCCAAGTCCTTTTCCTTTTTTACTTTTTCTAGTTCTACTCCATCTCCCATCTTATAGATTCCCACTGGTCGTCTTTCACTTTTTCCCATTTCCATGACATGGCTTTTGTCCACATTGAATTCCATCTTCCATTTTTTGCTCCATTTCCAGATCTTGTTTAAGTCTTCCTGTAGTATTTCACAATCCTCTTTTTGTTTAATGACTCTGCACAGTTTTGCATCGTCCGCAAACAGATTTGTGTAGCTGTTCACTCCCTCTGGCATGTCATTTATATATACGAGAAAAAGTATTGGTGCCAATACTGACCCCTGTGGCACTCCACTGTCTACTGTTCTCCACTTGGACTTCATATCTTTAACTATCGTCCTTATTTCTCTCCTTCTTAAGTAATTCTTCATCCATCTCAATGTGCTTCCTTTTAAGCCACCCTTCTCCTCTAACTTCCATAGTAATCTTTCATGTGGCACTTTATCAAAAACCTTTTTTAGATCTAAATAAATACAGTCAACCCATCCCTCTCTCTCTTGTACTTTTTCAACTATTTTAGAGTAGAAACTCAATAAATTTGTCACACATGACCGACCTTTTCTAAAACCAAATTGGCTATTTGATAATATTTTGTTGTCTTCAAGAAACTCAATCCATTGCTTCTTTATTACTTTTTCACACATCTTGCATATCACACTAGTTAGTTAGTGTGTGTGTGTGTGTGTGTGTGTGTATTTACCTAGTTGAATTTACCTAGTTGTAGTTTTATAGGGCCTGGGCTTTATGCTCGTGTGGCCCCGTCTCCATATCTACACTTATCCAATCTTACTTTAAAAGTGTGCACACTCGTTGCAGACACTACTTCTTCATCTAAACTGTTCCACGTCTCAATACATCTCTGCGGGAAACTATATTTTTTTATATCTCTCAGACATCTTCCCTTTCTCAGCTTTTTACTATGCAATCTTGTGCTTCGGGTGTCATATTCTTCTCTCAGGATCAGTTTCTCATTATCCACTTGGTCCATTCCGTTGATCAATTTATAGACTTGTATCAGGTCTCCTCTCTCCCTTCTTTGTTCCAAGGTTGGTAGATCCATAGCCTTTAGTCTCTCCTCATATGTCATCCCTTCAAGTTCTGGGACCATTCTTGTAGCCATTTTTGTAGCCTCCAATTTTCTTATGTGTTTCTTTTATGAGGGGTCCACACTACTCCTGCATATTCCAATCTGGGTCTTATTATAGTATTTATCAATTTCTTCATCATTTCTTTGTCCATGTAGTGAAATGCTACTCCAATATTTCTTAGCAAATTATATGTTTCTCTAAAATTCTATCAATATGGCTTACTGGTTGATTGTTTTCTTCCATCGTCACTCCTAAGTCCTTTTCCTTTTTGACTTTCTCCAGTTCTACTCCATCTCCCATCTTATAGATTTCTACAGGTCGTCTTTCACTCTTTCCCATTTCCATGACATGGCTTTTGTTCACATTGAATTCCATTTCCCACTTCTTACTCCATTCCCAGATCTTATTTAGGTCTTCTTGCAGTATTTCACAATCCTCCTTTTGCTTTATAACTCTGCACAGTTTCGTATCATCCGCAAACAAATTTATGTAGCTGTTCACTCCTTCTGGCATGTCGTTAATATAAATGAGGAAAAGTACTGGTGCCAATACTGACCCCTGTGGCACTCCGCTTTCTACTGCTCTCCACTTGGACTTCATATCTTTAACTACCGTCCTTATTTCTCTCCCCCTCAAATAATTTTCTATCCATCTCAATGTGCTTCCTTTTAAGCCACCCTTCTCCTCTAACTTCCACAGTAATCTTACGTGTGGCACTTTGTCAAACGCCTTTTTTAAATCCAAATAGATGCAGTCAACCCATCCCTCTCTCTCTTGTACTCTATCAACTATTCTAGAATAGAAACTCAATAAATTAGTTACACAAGACCGTCCTTTTCTAAAACCAAATTGGCTATTTGATATTAATTTGTTGTCTTCAAGGAACTCGATCCATTGTTTCTTTATTATTCTTTCACACATCTTGCATATTACACTAGTTAGTGATACCAGTCTGTAATTTAAAGGTTCTTCCTTCCTTCCGCTCTTATATATGGGAACCACCTCAGCTCTTTTCCATTCTACTGGCACTGTTCCATTTTCTATTGAGCATTTTATGATGTTGTATATAGGACTTGCTAGTTCTTCCCTACATTCTTTCAGTATTCTGCCTGAGACTTCATCCGGTCCCATTGCCTTCTCTTCATCCAGTTCCTTCATTAACTCTTTTATTTCAAGCTTGGTTACTTTAATCTCTTTCATATAGATTGTCTCTCTATTACCCTGTGGCCTCTCAAATTTGGATTCTTTAGTAAAGACCTCCTGGAATTTTTATTTAATAGTTCTGCCATACTTTTTGGGTCTTCCACCATCCCGTTCTCTCCTTTTAACCTTTCTATTGTTTCTTTTTGCCTAATATTTCCATTTATGAATCTATAGAACAATTTTGGTTGCTCCTTACATTTTTTGACAATATCTTTTTCGAAATTCTTTTCCTCTTCCTTCCTCACCTTAACATATTCATTTCTCGCTGCCTTGAAGTTTTCCTTGTTTGTTGGATTCCTATTTCTCCACCTTTTCCATGCTCCATCTCTTTTCTCCTTTGCCCTAGCACACTTTGCATTAAACCAATCTTTCTTTCCTTCTTCTTTTGGTCTATATTTTGGGACATATTCCCTGACTCCTGTTTTGTAAATTTCCAAAAATAAGTTATATTTGTCTTGCATTGTCTCTGAGTTTTCCATCTCCTCCCAGTCTACGTTTTTAAAATAGTTCCTGAGATTCTTTCTCAATATCAGCCTTTCTGTAATTTAATCGGTCCCCTTTGTATGAATCGTCTCTTTCTTCCTTTCCTTCTTCTATATCTATTTCTAATATTGCATGGTCACTCTTTCCCAATGGGCACTTATATCTTATATCGTCATTTATTTGTATACACCTTGTAAAAACTAGGTCCAATCTTGCCGGCTCGTCGTTTCCTCTGAATCTTGTGCATTCCTTTACTCTCTGGTCCATCATATTGTCTATCATTAGGTTCAAGAATCTTTCTCCCCAGGCTTCTTCCCCCATACTACTTTCATAATTTTCCCAGTCCACTTCTTTACAGTTGAAATCTCCTACTAATATCACTTTTCTCCTTTCTTTAACGATTCTCATTAGACTCCTTATTGTGTCATCTATCATGTCTTTATATTCTTGATTGGTCCATGAATTTGTTTTTGGTGGCACATATGTTACAATGATTGTTAACTCTTTTTTATTAATATGCATCTTAATATACAATACTTCTGCTTTTCCTTCCCCACATTCCACTTGGTTTATCACTATCTCCTTCCTTAACATTATCATGACTCCTCCTCCTCCTTTTCCCCCTCTGTCTCTTCTCCATACATTATAACTATTATCCAAATCTATTATGATTGCCTCATTTAGTTTTGTTTCAGCCAGGCATACAATATCTGGATTTTATTTCCTTATGTAATCTCTTAATTCTAATTTACTTGATAAAACCCCGTCTGTGTTCGTATACATCATTTTTAGTCTTTTGCCTTCATCATTTTTAGTTAAACTTGTTCCACTTTTTTCTCTTCCTTCTCGTTTATATACCATTTCCTTATCCTGTCTCCTAGAATTCTCCAAAAAAATGCCTTCTTCTCCTCTTCTGACCTTTCATTATTCTTTTCCCCTTACTGCTGCTGCCAGTTCATTGTATCTCTTCCTTTCTTCCTCATTTCTATTTTTCTTTATATAGATATCCTTACAGCCTTCTGTTTCTCTAAGTTTTGTTGTTCTATGTAATATTTCTTCTGTTGCTGCTTGTGATTTTAGTAGTATTTTAATTGGTCTCGTTTTTCCTTCTTGATATGGTCCCATTCTGTTTATTTCTTCTACTTCCTCTTCCAAGTTCTGCCTATCTTCATCATGAAGATTCTTCAGTAGGTCTTTGACTGATTTCATTTCTTCTTTTTCTCTTTTTGGTCTATATTTTATATTTTTTCTTTTATTCCAAATACGACTACACTCTTCTTTTTTTCTGCAATTTCTCTAACTAGATTTTCTTTTGTCTTGAGGACTCCTATCATTTTGTTTGTCATATTTTCTTCTTTTTCTTTAAGTTGTTCTTGAATCACCTCCTGAAAATCGGCCTTATCTTTCTTATCTTGGACTCTCCATGCTTGTACTTCTTTCTTAATCACGTTCTGTACTCTTTCCTCTTCCTTGTTTACTAGATCTTTCAGCTTCTCCTTTTCTTTCTCGGCTTTACCGAGTCCTTCTTCCATCTCCTTCCTGTAGTTAGCTACTTCCTTTTTTAGTTCTTCGTTTTTCGCTCTTAGCCTAGCTTCATTTTCTTCCACTTTTCTTATACTTTCTCTCAGTCTTATAAACTCCATTTCCTGTTCTTTATTCTCTTTCATTTCCATCTTCTCCTTTATCAGTTTATCTACTTTACATTCAATATTGAACACTCTCTTAAGTAGTGAAGTTGTCGTCGTATCGAACCCTTCGAATACACGTGTGTGTGTGTGTGTGTGTGTGTGTGTGTGTGTGTGTGTATATTTACCTAGTTGTATTTACCTAGTTGTAGTTTTACAGGGCCTGGGCTTTATACTCGTGTGGTCCTGTCTCCATATCTACACTTATCCAATTTTTCTTTAAAACTATGTACACTCTTTGCTGATACCACTTCCTCACTCAAACTGTTCCAAGTCACAACACATCTTTGCGGTAAACTAAATTTTTTAACATCTCTCAGACATCGTCCCTTCCTTAGTTTCTTACTATGCGATCTTGTGATTCTAAAGTCATATTCTTCTCTCAGGATCAGTTTCTCATTATCCACTTCATCCATTCCGTTAATCAATTTATAAACTTGTATCAGATCCCTCTCTCTCTCTCTGCTCCAAGGTTGGTAGATCCATTGCCTTTAGTCTCTCCTCATATGCCATCCCTTTAAATTCTGGAACCATTCTTGTAGCCATTTTTTGTAGTCTCTAATTTTCTTATGTGTTTCTTTTTATGGGGAGTCCACACAACTCCTGCATATTCCAATCTAGGTCTTATTTTAGTACTTATCAATTTCTTCATCATTTCCTTGTCCATATAGTGAAATGCTACTCCAATATTCCTTAGCAAATTATACGTCTCTCTGAAAATTCTATCAATATGGCTAACCGGTTGATTATTTTCTTCCATTGTCACTCCCAAGTCCTTTTCCTTTTTTACTTTTTCTAGTTCTACTCCATCTCCCATCTTATAGATTCCCACTGGTCGTCTTTCACTTTTTCCCATTTCCATGACATGGCTTTTGTCCACATTGAATTCCATCTCCCATTTTTGCTCCATTTCCAGATCTTGTTTAAGTCTTCCTGTAGTATTTCACAATCCTCTTTTGTTTAATGACTCTGCACAGTTTCGCATCGTCCGCAAACAGATTTATGTAGCTGTTCACTCCTCTGGCATGTCATTTATATATACGAGAAAAGTATTGGTGCCAATACTGACCCCTGTGGCACTCCGCTGTCTACTGTTCTCCACTTGGACTTCATATCTTTAACTATCGTCCTTATTTCTCTCCCCTTAAGTAATTCTTCATCCATCTCAATGTGCTTCCTTTTAAGCCACCCTTCTCCTCTAACTTCCATAGTAATCTTTCATGTGGCACTTTATCAAAAGCCTTTTTAGATCTAAATAAATACAGTCAACCCATCCTCTCTCTCTTGTACTTTATCAACTATTCTAGAGTAGAAACTCAATAAATTTGTCACACATGACCGACCTTTTCTAAAACCAAATTGGCTATTTGATAATATTTTGTTGTCTTCAAGAAACTCGATCCATTGCTTCTTTATTACTTTTTCACACATCTTGCATATTACACTAGTTAGTGATACCGGCCTGTAATTTAAAGGTTCTTCCTTCCTTCCGCTCTTATATATGGGAACCACCTCAGCTCTTTTCCACTCCACTGGCACTGTTCCATTTTCTATTGAGCATTTTATGATGTTGTATATTGGACTTGCTAGTTCTTCCCTACATTCTTTCAGTATTCTGCCTGAGACTTCATCCGGTCCCATTGCCTTTTCCTCATCCAATTCCGTCATCAACTTTTTATTTCAAGCTTGGTTACTTTAATCTCTTTCATATAGACAGTCTCTATTACCCTGTGGTCTTTCAAATTTGGATTCCTTAGTAAAGACCTCATGAAATTTACTATTTAACAGTTCTGCCATACTTTTGGGTCTTCCACCATTCCATTTTCTCCTTTTAACCTTTCTATTGTTTCTTTTTGTCTTATTTTTCCATTTATGAATCTGTAGAACAATTTTGGTTGTTCCTTACATTTTTCGACAATGTCCTTTTCATAGTTCTTTTCTTCTTCCTTTCTCACCTTAGCATATTCATTTCTTGCTGTTTTGAAGTTTTCCTTATTTTCTGGATTTCTGTTTCTTCTCCACCTTTTCCATGCTCCATCTCGTTTCTCCTTTGCCCTAGCACATCTTGCATTAAACCAATCTTTCTTTCCTTCTTCTTTAGGTCTATATTTCAGAACATATTCCCTGACCCCAGTTTTGTATATTTCCAAAAATAAGTTATATTTCTCTTGAACCGTTAATGAGTTTTCCATCTCCTCCCAGTTTACGTTTTAAAATAGTTCTTGAGATTCTCAATATCAGCCTTTCTGTAATTTAATCGGTCTCCTTTGTATGATTCATCTCTATCTTCCTTTCCTTCTTCTATATCCATCTCTAATATTACATGGTCACTCTTTCCCAATGGGCACTTGTATCTTATATCATCGTTAATTGGTATATCCCTTGTAAAACTAGGTCTAATCTTGCCGGCTCATCGTTTCCTCTGAATCTTGTGTTTTCCTTTACTCTTTGGACCATCAAATTATCTATCATTAGGTTCAGGAATCTATCTCCCAGGCATCTTCCCCATACCACTTTCATAATTTTCCCAGTCTACCTCCTTACAGTTGAAATCTCCTATCAATATCACTTTTCTCCTTTCCTTAATGATTCTTGTAAGACTCCTTATTGTGTCATCTATCATGTCTCTATATTCTTGGTTAGTCCATGAGTTTGTTTTTGGTGGCACATATGTTCCAATGATTGTTAACTCCTTTTGTTAATATGCATCTTAACATACAGTATTTCTGATTTTCCTTCCCAAACTCCACTTGATTTACCACTATCTCCTTCCTTAACATCATCATGACTCCTCCTCCTCCTTTACCCACTCTCTCTCTCCATATATTATACCTTTTATCTATGTCTATTTTTATTGCCTCATTTAACTTTGTTTCCACCAGGCATACAATATCTGGTTCTTCTTTCTTTATGTAATCTCTTAATTCTAATTTACTAGATAAAATCCCATCTATGTTTGTATACATCATTTTTAATCTCTTGTTCTTATCATTTTAGTTAAACTTGCTCCATTCTTTTCTCTTCTTTCTCTTTTATATACCATTTCCTTATCCTGTCTCCTATAATTCTCCAAAAAAATGCCTTCTTCTCCTCCTCTGACCTTTCATTATTTTTTTCTCTTGCTTCTGCCACCAGTTCATTGTGTCTCTTCCTTTCCTCCTCGTTTCTATTTTTCTTTATATATATATATATCTTTGCAACCTTCTGTTTCTCTGAGTTTTGTTTTTCTATATAGTACTTCTGCTGCTGCTTGTGATTTTAGTAATATCTTAATTGGTCTCACTGTTCCTTCTTGATATGGTCCCATTCTATGGATTTCATCTACTTCCTCTTCTAAGTTCTGTCTATCCTCGTCATTCAGATGTTTTAGTAGGTCTTTACTGATTTCATTTCGTCTTTTTCCTTCTTGGTCTATATTTAACATTTTTTCTTTCAGTCCAAAAATAATTACACTCTTCTTTTTTCCGCAATTTCTCTTACTAAATTTTCTTTTTCTTGAGGACTCCTATCATTTTGCTTGTCATATTTTCATCTCTTTCTTTTAACTGTTCTTGAAATACTTCTTGAAATGATTCCTTGTCTTTCTTATCTTGGATTCTCCATGCTTGTACTTCTTTTTAATCACGTCTTGTACTCTTTCTTCTTCTTTGTTAACTAGATCTTTTAGCTTTTCTTTTTCTTTCTCGGCTTTACCGAGTCCTTCTTCCATCAATTTCTTATAGTTCGCTATTTGGACTTTTAATTCTTCATTTTCGGTTCTTAGCCTAGTTTCGTTTTCTTCCACTCTTTTATCCTTTCTTTCAATTTCTGGAGCTCTTTATCCTGTTCTTCATTCTCTTTCATTCCCATACTCTCCTTTATCAATTTATCTAATTTACGTTCGATAGTTAAGACTCTATCAAATAGTGAAGTTTGCGCCGTATCAAAGCCTTCAAATTCTCCTCCTCCCTCACCAACATTGTCATCATCAGCTTTCATTCTTTCCCTTGTCACATACCTGCATTTAGATGGAATATCTTTCTCACTCATTATTATTTAACACTGTATTCATGAAAGGAAAAATGAGTCCACACTTATCGCCCAGGCCACTATAAACCCAAACAAAGGTAATGAAGATCAGCTGATTCTCGGGAGCGACGGTATCGCGTCCTTCCTCTGCTGCGTCTCGTGTGTGTGTGTGTGTGTGTGTAATTCACTGTTTGATCTGCTGCAGTCTCTGACGAGACAGCCAGACGTTACCCTACGGAACGAGCTCAGAGCTCATTATTTCCGATCTTCGGATAGGCCTGAGACCAGGCACACACCACACACCGGGACAAGGTCACAACTCCTCAATTTACATACCGTACCTACTCACTGCTAGGTGAACAGGGGCTACACGTGAAAGGAGACACACCCAAATATCTCCACCCGGCCGGGGAATCGAACCCCGGTCCTCTGGCTTGTGAAGCCAGCGCTCTAACCACTGAGCTACCAGGCCGTGTGTGTGTGTGTGTGTGTGTGTGTGTGTGTGTGTGTATTTACCTAATTGTATTTACCTAATTGTAACATACGGGAAAGGAGCTATGCTCGTACTGTCCCGTCTCCGTATCTACTAATGTCCAGCTTTTTCTTAAAATCATGAATATTCCTTGCGTTGACCACTTCCACGTCTAAACTATTCCATGCTTCCACCCTTCTATGAGGGAAGCTATATTTTTTCACATCTCTCCTATAAGTGGCCATTTTTAGTTTTTTCCCATGCCCTCTCGACACTTTCATTCCACATACACAGATCTTCCCTATCCATTTTTCCATGCCAATCATCACTCTGTATATTGCTATCAGGTCTCCCCTTTCTCTTGTGTGTGTGTGTGTGTGTGTGTGTGTGTGTGTGTGTGTGTGTGTGTGTGTGTGTGTGTGTGTTAGCTAGTTGTATTTACCTAGTTGTAGTTTTACAGGGCCAGGGCTTTATGCTCGTGTGGCCCCGTCTCCATATCTACACTTATCCAATCTTACTTTAAAAGTGTGCACACTCTTTCCAGACACTACTTCTTCATCTAAACTGTTCCACGTCTCAATACATCTCTGCGGGAAACTATATTTTTTAATATCTCTCAGACATCTTCCCTTTCTCAGCTTTTTACTATGCGATCTTGTGCTTCGGATGTCATATTCTTCTCTCAAGATCAGTTTCTCATTATCCACTTGGTCCATTTCGTTGATCAATTTATAGACTTGTATCAGGTCTCCTCTCTCCCTTCTTTGTTCCAAGGTTGGTAGATCCATAGTCTTTAGTCTCTCCTCATATGTCATCCCTTCAAGTTCTGGGACCATTCTTGTAGCCATTTTTGTAGCCTCTCAATTTTCTTATGCGTTTCTTTTATGAGGGTCCACACTACTCCTGCATATTCCAATCTAGGTCTTATTATAGTATTTATCAATTTCTTCATCATTTCTTTGTCCATGTAGTGAAATGCTACTCCAATATTCCTCAGCAAATTATATGTTTCTCTAAAGATTCTATCAATATGGCTTACTGGTTGATTGTTTTCTTCCATCGTCACTCCTAAGTCCTTTTACTTTTTTACTTTCTCCAGTTCTACACCATCTCCCATCTTATAGATTCCCACAGGTCGTCTTTCACTCTTTCCCATTTCCATGACATGGCTTTTGTTCACATTGAATTCCATTTCCCACTTCTTACTCCATTCCCAGATCTTATTTAGGTCTTCTTGCAGTATTTCACAATCCTCCTTTTGCTTTATAACTCTGCACAGTTTCGTATCATCCGCAAACAAATTTATGTAGCTGTTCACTCCTTCTGGCATGTCGTTGATATAAATGAGGAAAAGTATTGGTGCCAATACTGACCCCTGTGGCACTCCGCTTTCTACTGCTCTCCACTTGGACTTCATATCTTTAACTACTGTCCTTATTTCTCTCCCCCTCAAATAATTTTCTATCCATCTCAATGTGCTTCCTTTTAAGCCACCCTTCTCCTCTAACTTCCACAGTAATCTTGCGTGTGGCACTTTGTCAAACGCCTTTTTCAAATCCAAGTAGATGCAGTCAACCCATCTCTCTGTGTGTGTGTGTGTGTGTGTGTGTGTGTGTGTGTGTGTGTGTGTGTGTGTGTAATAATAATAATAATAATAATAATAAACGGTTTATTAGTTAGGCAATGTAAAAAAAATACACTGAAAATGTACAGGGGGGACATTACCACAATGAACTAAAAATGCTTAACCTAATTATGGATAAACTTAACCTAGAAATTCACTTATTTATTTAAAGCTCGCACAATAGTGGGCACCGCGCTAAGCCGGTACCGATCCGTGCGCGGTGCTCTCAAAGGCGCCACGCGATTATGGTGTCGGGTGGCGCGAGCAGGGGGAGGCACGTCGGGTGGTAGCAGGTGGCGGAGACGTGGATGACGCAGCAGTCCTTCCCCAAATTTTTCCAAGGCTTCCTGGTGTCTTGTGGCCAGCCTCGGCAGACTCAGGCAGGTCAGGGCGTCCTCGTAGGACCTGTAGGCAGGCCCAAGGATGACCCTGAACGCCCTCCTCTGAACCCTCTCCAGCTGTTGTCGTTGTGTGAGGTTCAGGGAGGAGGACCATGCTGGGGCGGCGTACATGAGCTTAGGGAGTATAAAGATGAGGTACACTCCCCTCAGCTCATCTGCCGGTGCTCCCAGGGACCTGAGTCGGCGCAGTAAATAGATTTTATATGAGGCTGACCTGATGATGTTGGAAACATTCTGCTTCCATGTTAACTGATCATCCACCAAGACACCTAGAAGCTTGGTGCTTCAGACCACCTGGAGGGAGTGAGGGCCCACAGAAAGCTGGGGAGGGGGGACTGCTGCTGTGGAGGTACAAATGTGCATCACCACGGTCTTGGTGTGGTTGATGGTCATTTTGTTGTCCTCCGTCCACGTCTGTAGTTGGTTTAGAGTGGACTGCAGTGCTGAGAAGTCTGGGTTGGTGTTGTTGACGGGTACGCCCACGGTGCAGTCATCCACATACTTCCAGCGGTGGGGGGTGTGGACGAGAGCATCGTTGATAAGGATGAGGAAACACAGTGGACCCATCTTGGTCCCCTGAGGGACCCCGCATGTGAGCTGTTGGAAAGAGGAGACAGAGCCCTGATAACGAACGGCCTGACGCCTTCCCGTGAGGAAGTCTGCCAACCACGCTATCAGGTAGGAGAGAGACCCAGAGTGATGGCTTTATTTATCACAACAGTGTGATCAACAAGATCAAAGGCCTTTCTGAAGTCCACAAAAGCAATAGCTAGAGAAGTGTTGCGTTTGTCCAGGTGGCTGTGGACAAATTCCAGGAAGCTGACAAGGTAGTGAGATGTGGAGGTGGATTTAATATTGCCAAATTGTTGTGTGTCAATAGAGTTACAAATTTTGTTATAGGCCCAGTCGAAAACAAAATCTTCACAGATAAGGCTGGGTATAGGGGTGATGGCGACTGGTCTTAGATCATTCAGTGACTGTGGATTAGAAATTTTGGGAAGGGGGTGACGTAAGATGTCTTCCAGTCATCGGGGAAGGAATGTTGAGAAAGGGAGGCATTGATGATAGAGCAAAGGGGTGTGGCAAGTTCTGGGGCAAATTCTCTGTAAATTTTGATGGGGAGGTCAGTGGGAGTGGTGGATCTGTTTAGTTTAAATTTAAGAAGCTTCCTGTAAACATCAACCTCCTGGACAAGGGGTGGAGGGGAGGAGGCAGGGAGGTAGGCTGGGAGAGTAGTGGAGTGAAGGGGAGGGAGTGTCTGACAGATCGCAGCGAAGTGACCGTTAATCTCTTCGGCCGCGCTGTCAGGTGAAAGGTGTGAAACACATGGGGAAAGAAGAGGCTTGCTTTTGTAAACCACACAAAGACTTAATCTTGTCGTACCACTGTCTGTTGTTAGTAAGCTTGAGATTTTTGTCTGGGTAGTAGCTTGCCTTGGCTTTTTTAATTTCCCTGATAACTCTGTTCCTCAAACTCCTGTACTGGTCAGGGCTAGAGTGGAAAGCCCTGTCACGCTGACGAAGGAGTCGTTTGATGCAGGGCGTCATCCAAGGGGCATCAGATGGGTCCACTGTGATGTCCTTGGTGGGAAAGTAGTGGTGGAACGCTTCCGTTGTGGTAGTGAAGTAGTTCTGCCATTTTGTGTGGACGTCTTCCACCTCCAGTACCTCGGTCCACGGATGAAGTGTTAGCCACTGCCCAAATTCCCTCATGGCGGAGTCAGGCATGGGCCTGTGGGATCTGGTGACAGTTGACCTGGGAACCGAGGTGGTGGGGGTGGGTGTCCACAGGATGGAGAGGTGGGTGCTGCGTCCCATGGGGGGGAGTGGCTTGGGAGGCGAGTACTGCTGGCTCAGGTCTGTCATGATAAGGTCGAAGGTGGACTGGTGGTGGGTGGGAAGTCCACGACCTGGGTGAGGTGTAGCTGGTGCAGGATTTCACTGATATCCAAGCGGTTGAAGTCCCCACAGATTACCAGCTTGGCAGCAGGAAATCTCACCCGTAAAGCATCAGCAGTCTCGATGATGTGATCAGTGAGCAACCGTGCAGTGGCGGCCCGTGGAGGGTGGTAGACAACACACACAATGATGGAGGCTGTGTTGCGGGGTGGCAGGGGGTAACCCTCACCCACAGGGCCTCAATCCGGCAGGGACGTCGACGTGTAGGTGTGAGGGGCTGAGGTCAGAACGGCAAAACAGGGCCACTCCTCCCCCCTGCGTTGATTCCTGAGGTGGTGGAACAACTGGAAATCTTGAATCATACACACCTCAGGAGTTATCTGCCACGCCTCCGTGATCGCCACAATGTCTGCACAGTTAGATCTCACTGACACTATCAACTCGTCCATCTTGTTCGCCAGTGATGTCACGTTGGAAAGGAGGAGAGGGAAGACTATACCACACGCGCGAACTTCGAAGTGTTTGTATTCCCTCTCCTCAACCTTCCGCCCTTCCTTACGGTAGATGTGATCACTTTAATGGGACGCACCACACTCCTTCCTCCCTTGGATCCACGATTCCGAAATAACTGTAAGTTTTGAGGCGTTGAATGACCTCTGATGGAGGGTACCCAGCCTCACGTCTACGGTGCAGAAGGGCATTGCGTCCGTAGCTTAGCACTGCAGCACTCATTTCACTGTTTGTCCAGACGTGCACTCACTTATAATATCCAAAATTGTTTGTATTATAACACTATGGCGAGCACTAATTAACCTATTAATAACTTATACAAAGGGGGAGGGGGGGAGGCCAACAGGCTGGCCGTGGCTGCCCGAGAGCGCACAAGGTCACACGTCCGACCCGAGTGAGGTCAGGAGAGTGTGTGTGTGTGTGTGTGTGTGTGTGTGTGTGTGAGAGAGAGTGTGTGTGTGCACTCATAAAATATGTGGGATACCTTTCCTCTGCTGTTCATTTATGGCACTAACCAAATCCTCGCTGTACTTGGCATAGTGAAGTTTAAAATTCTTGCATCTTTGCTTAGAGAACTTCATGATGTGAATAAGAGACCCATGAAGATTCTCTCAGGCATCCTCTCCAGGGCAGCCAACTTTCTCCAAGTTGGCTTCAACAGCAAGCTGGGGGGAAAAGAAAAAAATTTATATATATATAACGTGTTCTAGGGAAACAAATAACTTAACACAGCCCTGTGCGACCTGCGGCCCTTTCTCTTAAAAATAAATAAGCTATAGTGCGGTCTTCAGAGAGAGAGAGAGAGAGAGAGAGAGAGAGAGAGAGAGAGAGAGAGAGAGAGAGAGAGAGAGAGAGAGAGAGAGAGAGAGAGAGAGAGAGAGAGAGAGAGAGAGAGAGAGAGTTACAAACTTATTTTTGTGATCCCAATTTAGATGAAATCAGTAACAAATTAATTATCTATATCAGTATAGTCTCACACAATGTCTTCAATCGTAGTAAATAACATGAAATAGTAAGGTTATGTGGCCCTCCATACCAACAAACAGAGTCGTGACTAGTGACCCTTTGGGGAAAAAAAGGTTGCACACACCTGACTTAAATATAATCATATTTAATAAAACCAATATCATATCACTTCATTTTTAAGAATAAATAAAGTCAATATTCTATGCATGCCTTCAATAATTAAAAAATAAGCAATATAAATTTTCCAAATGCATTCACATCCAGCACATTATATAAAATTTACAGAAACTCACAAGAAAGAAATATATAAATAAATAAAAAAAAAATAAAGCAAATAAAAAAATATATATACTCACAAATTTCCTATGCCTCAATGCTGGAAATTCTGAAAGAATGTCTCCAACTGAAACCTGAGGGTCATATTTCAGTTTCTGTCTGTAGGCAAAGGTCCTCTCCAATTTTCTCTGGCAGAGCTGGAGGTCAGGTGTTGTCTTCCTCATCTCTTGTTGGAGGAGAGTGATATGAGTCTTGACAACATCTTCATCTTCTTCTACCAAAGAATTCTGAAATATAAAAACCAGAATTATCATCCTCATTATCATTTAAATGCATTAATATTAATCATAATTAATGATTGTTTACCCTACATAATAACACTCTAATTTTAAGCAATGTTGAAAGTCATGGTCATGGTTCATAATGTATAACAGTTTCATTACCACTCCATTGTTTCACCTGACAGCATCCCTCCTCACACTCCACACTCACACACACACATATATATATATATATATATATATATATATATATATATATATATATATATATATATATATATATATATATATATATATATATATATATATATATAGTAGAGTGGGTATATATGCAGATTTCCTCTAATGCGTGTATTTTTAAAAATGATGGCTAACTAGGCTTTCAGTTTTAAGATATCCTCTTAATTCCTCAGGAAAGTCTTATTCTCTTTTGAAAGCCTGTTTATGACCTCTCTGTAGGTGGTCATTTTCTGCTACATCCAGGTTTTCGGCTCCTAGAGCCTTCTTCAGAAGTCTTCAGTCAGAGTAGCGGAAAGGCAAGAGCCAAACGGTTGCTCATACGCACCTACTACCTGCCTGGCTCAGGGATATAAGCGCATCCAAGTTTCCACCTCAACACATTCTCACCTATACCCAGAAAAGTTACCATGCTACTGAAGAAGACTCTACGGGCCGAAATCCTGGATGTAGCAGAAAATGACCATTTATGGAGAGGTCATAAACAGGCTTTCAAAAGAGAATAATAAGACTCTCCTGAGGAATATCCTCAGAAATAGTGAACGCTGATATAGCCATCACTTTTAACAACACACACACATATATATATATATATATATATATATATATATATATATATATATATATATATATATATATATATATATATATATATATATAAACAAAAAACACTTACTTGTGGTTTTAAGCGCTTTACCAAACCATCTACGTCCTTGACACCCTTGACCTCGGATTTTCGCTTCTGGCATCGTGACCCATCTGTTGTTCCAAATTTTTTCTTGACCTCAAGAAATGTGCTTGAAGTTAGAGGCATTCTGAGCAGCTTCATTTTATTTTGCAAAGAATGTCTCCAGCATCTCTGAGATTTGGAAATAAGGGGTTAGATTTCTTGTATAGAAAAAAAATTGCATGCCACAGCCTGTAAGTTATTATTTTATACGACAGCCCTATCGCATATTAAAAATTCATTTCAAATTTCCTGGCAAAAGCATTAGTGTGTGTGTGTGTGTGTGTATTTACCTAGTTGTATTTACCTAGTTGTAGTTTTACAGGGCCTGGGCTTTATGCTCGTGTGGTCCCGTCTCCATATCTACACTTATCCAATTTTTCTTTAAAACTATGTACACTCTTTCCTGGCACCACTTCCTCACTCAAACTGTTCCAAGTCTCAACACATCTTTGTGGGAAACTAAATTTTTTAACATCTCTCAGACATCGTCCCTTCCTTAGTTTCTTACTACGCGATCTTCTGCTTCTAAAGTCATATTCTTCTCTCAGGATCAGTTTCTCATTATCCACTTCATCCATTCCGTTAATCAATTTATAAACTTGTATCAGATCCCCTCTCTCTCTTCTCTGCTCCAAGGTTGGTAGATCCATTGCCTTTAGTCTCTCCTCATATGCCATCCCTTTAAATTCTGGAACCATTCTTGTAGCCATTTTTTGTAGTCTCTCTAATTTTCTTATGTGGAATAAACTGAGCAGTGATGTCGTTGACGCGGTGTGTGTCAATCAGATGAAAGAGAGATATGACAGGAATGGACAAGGAGACAGGTCACAGAAAGCTTAGCTCGGGCCCTGTAATACACAAATAGGTAAATACACACACACACACACACACACACACACACACACACACACACACACACACACACACACACACACACACACACTGTGTGGACTCCCCATAATAAGAAACACATAAGAAAATTAGAGAGATTACAAAAAATGGCTACAAAAATGGTTCCAGAATTTAAAGGGATGGCATATGAGGAGAGACTAAAGGCAATGGATCTACCAACCTTGGAGCAGAGAAGAGAGAGAGGGGATCTGATACAAGTTTATAAATTGATTAATGGAATGGATGAAGTGGATAATGAGAAACTGATCCTGAGAGAAGAATATGACTTTAGAAGCACAAGATCGCATAGTAAGAAACTAAGGAAGGGACGATGTCTGAGAGATGTTAAAAAATTTAGTTTCCCGCAAAGATGTGTTCAGACTTGAAACAGTTTGAGTGAGGAAGTGGTGTCAGCAAAGAGTGTGCATAGTTTTAAAGAAAAATTGGATAAGTGTAGATATGGAGACGGGACCACATGAGCATAAAGCCGAGGCCCTGTAAAACTACAACTAGGTAAATACAACTAGGTAAATACACACACACACACACACACACACACACACACACACACACACAAAGTTGCAAGTCTGGAAAAGGAAATCAAAGAGTCTGGGGAGAAAACTTTGGGCCTTGCTGAAATTATAGATCAACAGATCATAGAAGAGAAGATTGCTGAGAAAGTGGTGAAGGTTATTAAATCAAATGAGACATTGGTGAGGGAAACTGTAGACAAAAAGAGATGTGTGGTGATATTTGGTGTGGAGGAGGATAAGACACCGAGTAAAATGGAGAGAGAGAGAAAAACATAAAAAAGGTGATAAATAATATCATTAATGTGGTGCAGGAGGAGGAAAAGACCTAGTACAAGAAATAGAGGACTTCCATAGAATTGGAAAGTTCACAAGAGAAGGTATGAGGCCAATAAGAATCAAACTTAAGTCACAAAAGGATGTAGATGAATTGGTGGAGAAGTCATGGAGGCTAGCCCAGCAGGAAACAACAAGGAAGATTTGGTTGAGAAGAGATCTCGGTGAAAAGGAAAGAGAAATGTTAAATGAGTTGAGAAAGGAGGCTTTGAAAAAAATGAAGAGAGGACAGAAGAGGAGAAGAAAGAGTTTTCTGGAGAATCTTGGATATGAGACTGAGGAAGTGGTTCATAACCCAGAAAAGTACAGTAAGAAAGGACTAAAGAAACTTACGTATGAGCGGAATGTAATGTATTCCAACATAAATGGAGTGATATCGGGATTTTAGAACTCAACGATTACTTGAGGGACAAGAACCCAGATATTGTGGGTCTTACTGAAACAAAACTGAGAGAGGAGAAGACCTGATGATGGTTGGAGAAGGAAATATAATGTTTGGAAAAGAAATAGAGTAGGTAAGATGGGAGGAGGAGTGATGTTGCTGGTTAAAAAGATATAAAGGTGGATCAAGTGAAAGAAGGTATGGGAAAGGCAGAAGTGCTAAAGATCAGAGCAGAAACTAATGAAGGAAAAAGAGGCACTACATAGTGGTGTACGTACCACCTAAGACAAATGCATGGTCAGTACAGGAATATGAAGAAATGATAAGTGATACAGGAACATGTCTGGAAGAAATGTTGGGTGGCTGTGAACGAACTATAATGATGGGAGATTTTAATTGTAAAGAGGTGTGTTGGGAGGACTGGTCAATGGAAGGATCAGAGACAACATGGGGAAATACACTATTGACACTGGCAATGGAAAATGTGTTAACTCAGTGGGTCAAAGAAGATACTAGGTTTGGAGGAGAGGGAGCATCGTCAAGACTGGACTTGGTCTTTAGTACAGAGCCAATGGTCATTGAGGAGATGAGGGTGGAGTGCCCTTTAGCAAAGAGTGATCATGCAGTTTTGGAGTTCAAGGTGATAGATGAAGAGAAATCTAGAAGAAATGAAGAATATAAAGTGGGAAGATGGAATTATGCCAAGACAGATTTTGGAAACCTAAAGAAATTCTTTCAAGAGACAAATTGGATGAAATTCAAGAGTGCTAAGGAGCAAATGAAAAGTGGAAGGAATTTATAAAAATATACAAAGAAGGTGAGAAAAATTTGTACCAATAAGACAACATAGAGAAGTTGGAAAGCAGGACTGGTTTAACGATAGATGTGAAAAGGCTAGAACAAGAAAAGAGGATGCATGGAAGAGGTGGAGAAGGAAAAGACGGATTAAGCAGTGGGAAAGTTACAAAAGAGCAAGAAATGAATATGTGTTGATTAGAAGAGAAGAAAGAAAGAAACAAGAAAAGGATATAATTGATAAATGTAAAGACCAACCAAGGCTTTTTACAGACATGTGAACAACAACATCAAAAATAGAGAAAGTATTGAAAGTTTAGAAGTAAATGGAGTATGCAGTGAAGATCCCAGGAAATGGCAGAGGCTATGAATGGATGCTTTCGGAAGGTATTCACAAAGGAGACTGCTTTTGACAAACCACTGGTAATGGAACAGAAAGGGATTATGAAGGAGTTTCAAGTAACTGTGGAGGAGATCAAGAATATGATGGGGAGTTTAGAAGTGAGAAAAGCTGTGGGACCTGATGGGGTATCAGGATGGATTTTAAGAGAATGCAGGAGCAACTGGCAGAAAAAGTTTGTGAAGTAATTGATGCCTCATTAAGGGAAGGTGTAGTGCCCCAAGACTGGAAAAGAGCTAACATTGTCCCAATCTATAAATCAGGTAACAAGAGAGACCCATTGAACTATAGACCAGTGTCACTTACAAGTGTGGTAGCTAAGATGTGTGAGAGGGTGGTGAAGAATAGATGGACAGACTTCTTGGAGAAAAATGACATACTTTGTGAGTGTCAATTTGGTTTTAGAAAAGGGCGTTCATGCACAACAAACCTGATATGTTACTATTCGAGGGTGATAGATGTAATACAGGAAAGAGATGGTTGGGCTGATGGAATATATCTGGATTTAAAAAAGGCCTTTGATAAGGTACCACACCGGAGACTGATCTGGAAACTTGAAATGGTAGGAGGAGTGCATGGCAGTTTACTAAAATGGATGGAAGACTTTTGGTAGGAAGAGAAATGAGAACAATAATTAAGGACAGACCATCAGAATGGGGCTTGGTGGAGAGTGGAGTTCCACAGGGATCAGTGTTGGCACCAGTAATGTTTGCGGTCTACATAAATGACATGGTGGATGGGATGTCCAGTTATGTGAGCCTATTTGCAGACGATGCAAAATTGTTAAGAAAAGTGAGATGTGACAAAGATTGCGAACTACTCCAGGAAGACTTGGACAGAATATGGAAATGGAGCTGTACATGGCAAATGGAGTTCAACACGACAAAATGCAAGAAAATAGAGTTTGGCAAGAGTGAAAGAAGAATCAGGAGTATGTACAAGATAGGAAATGAAGACATAAAACCAGTCATGAAGAAAAAGACCTTGGGGTGACAATTACCAATGACCTATTGCCAGAGAGACATATAAACAAAATAATTGGAGAAGTATTGAACTTATTGAGGAACATAAGAGTGGCGTTCGTATATTTAGATGAAGAAATGATGAAGAAAATAATTACTGCAATGATAAGACCGAGGCTTGAATATGCAACAATACAGTGGGCTCCGAACTTAAAGAAACACATAAGGAAACTAGAGAAAGTACAGAGGGCTGCAACAAAAATGGTGCCTGACTTAAGAGATTTGACTTATGAAGACAGACTGAAAAGAATGCAACTTCCGACCCTGGAAAACAGAAGAGAAAGGGGACACCTGATAGCAATATACAGAGTGATGATTGGCATGGAGAAAATGGATAGGGAAGATCTGTGTATGTGGAATGAAAGAATGTCGAGAGGGCATGGGAAAAAACTAAAAATGGCCACTTATAGGAGAGATGTGAAAAAATATAGCTTCCCTCACAGAAGGGTGGAAGCATGGAATAGTTTAGACGTGGAAGTGGTCAACGCAAGGAATATTCATGATTTTAAGAAAAAGCTGGACATTAATAGATATGGAGACGGGACAACACGAGCATAGCTCTTTTCCCGTATGTTACAATTAGGTAAATACAATTAGGTAAATACACACACACACACATTAATTACTTAAGGGGGAGAGAAATAAGGACGATAGTTAAAGATATGAAGTCCAAGTGGAGAACAGTAGACAGCGGAGTGCCACAGGGGTCAGTATTGGCACCAATACTTTTTCTCGTATATATAAATGACATGCCAGAGGGAGTGAACAGCTACATAAATCTGTTTGTGGACGATGCGAAACTGTGCAGAGTCATTAAACAAAAAGAGGATTGTGAAATACTACAGGAAGACTTAAACAAGATCTGGAAATGGAGCAAAAATGGGAGATGGAATTCAATGTGGACAAAAGCCATGTCATGGAAATGGGAAAAAGTGAAAGACGACCAGTGGGAATCTATAAGATGGGAGATGGAGTAGAACTAGAAAAAGTAAAAAGGAAAAGGACTTGGGAGTGACAATGGAAGAAAATAATCAACTGGTTAGCCATATTGATAGAATTTTCAGAGAGACGTATAATTTGCTAAGGAATATTGGAGTAGCATTTCACTATATGGACAAGGAAATGATGAAGAAATTGATAAGTACTAAAATAAGACCTAGATTGGAATATGCAGGAGTTGTGTGGACTCCCCATAAAAGAAACACATAAGAAAATTAGAGACTACAAAAATGGCTACAAGAATGGTTCCAGAATTTAAAGGGATGGCATATGAGGAGAGACTAAAAACAATGGCTCTACCAACCTTGGAGCAGAGAAGAGAGAGAGGGGATCTGATACAAGTTTATAAATTGATTAACGGAATGGATGAAGTGGATAATGAGAAACTGATCCTGAGAGAAGAATATGATTTTAGAAGCACAAGATCGCATAGTAAGAAACTAAGGAAGGGACGATGTCTGAGAGATGTTAAAAAATTTAGTTTCCCACAAAGATGTGTTGAGACTTGGAACAGTTTGAGTGAGGAAGTGGTATCAGCAAAGAGTGTACATAGTTTTAAAGAAAAATTGGATAAGTGTAGATATGGAGACGGGACCACATGAGCATAAAGCCCAGGCCCTGTAAAACTACAACTAGGTAAATACAACTAGGTAAATACACACACACACACACACACACACACACACACACACACGACTGCAAGAAGACCTAAATAAGATCTGGGAATGGAGTAAGAAGTGGGAAATGGAATTCAATGTGAACAAAAGCCATGTCATGGAAATGGGAAAGAGTGAAAGACGACTTGTGGGAATCTATAAGATGGGAGATGGAGTAGAACTGGAAAAAGTCAAAAAGGAAAAGGACTTAGGAGTGACGATGGAAGAAAACAATCAACCAGTAAGCCATATTAATAGAATTTTTAGAGAAACATATAATTTGCTAAGGAATATTGGAGTAGCATTTCACTACATGGACAAAGAAATGATGAAGAAATTTATAAGTACTATAATAAGACCCAGAGTGGAATATGCAGTAGTGTGGACCCCTCATAAAAAGAAACACATAAGGAAATTGGAGAGGCTACAAAAAATGGCTACAAGAATGGTTCCAGAATTTGAAGGGATGACATATGAGGAGAGACTAAAGGCTATGGATATACCAACCCTGGAACAAAGAAGGGAGAGAAGAGACCTGATACAAGTTTATAAATTGATCAACAGAATGGACCAAGTGGATAATGAGAAACTGATCCTGAGAGAAGAATATGACATTCGAAGCACAAGATCGCATAGTAAAAAGCTGAGAAAAGGAAGATGTCTGAGAGATATTAAAAAATTTAGTTTCCCGCAGAGATGTATTGAGATGTGGAACAGTTTAGATGAAGAAGTAATGTCTGCAACGAGTGTGCACACTTTTAAAGTAAGATCGGATAAGTGTAGATATGGAGACGGGGCCACACGAGCATAAAGCCCAGGCCCTGTAAAACTACAACTAGGTAAATACAACTAGGTAAATATACACACACACACACACACACACACACACACAAGAGACTAAAAATGATGTATACGAACATAGACGGGGTTTTATCAAGTAAATTAGAATTAAGAGATTACATAAAGAAAGAAAATCCAGATATTGTATGCCTGGCTGAAACAAAACTAAATGAGGAAATCAAAATAGTCTTGGATAATAGGCATAATGTATGGAGAAGAGACAGAGTGGGTAAAGGAGGAGGAGGAGTCATGATAATGTTAAGGAAGGAGATAGTGATAAACAAAGTGGATTGTGGGGAAGGAAAAGCAGAAGTATTGTATGTTAAGATGCATATTAATAAAAAAAGAGTTAACAATCATTGTAACATATGTGCCACCAAAAACAAATTCATGGACCAATCAAGAATATAAAGACATGATAGATGACACAATAAGGAGTCTAATGAGAATCGTTAAAGAAAGGAAAAAAGTTATATTAGTAGGAGATTTCAACTGTAAAGAAGTGGACTGGGAAAATTATGAAAGTGGTATGGGGGAAGAAGCCTGTGGAGAAAGATTCCTAAACCTAATGATAGACAATATGATGGACCAGAGAGTAAAGGAATGCACGAGATTCAGAGGAAACGACGAGCCGGTGAGATTGGACCTAATTTTTACAAGGGCTATACAAATGAATGATGATATAAGATGTAAGTGCCCATTGGGAAAGAGTGACCATGTAATATTAGAAATAGATATAGAAGAGTGAAAGGAAGATAGAGACGATTCATACAAAGGAGACCGATTAAACTACAGAAAGGCTGATATTGAGAATCTCAGGAACTATTTTAAAAATGTAAACTGGGAGGAGATGGAAAACTCAGAGACGATGCAAGAAAAGTATAACTTATTTTTGGAAATATATAAAACAGGAGTCAGGAATATGTCCCAAAATATAGACCTAAAGAAGAAAGAAAGAAAGATTGGTTTAATGCAAGGTGTGCTAGGGCAAAGGAGAAAAGAGATGGAGAATGGAAAAGATGGAGGAGAAATAGAAATCCAACAAATAAGGAAAACTTCAAGGCAGCGAGAGATGAATATGTTAAGGTAAGGAAGGAAGAGGAAAAGAACTTTGAAAAGGACATTGTCAAAAAATGTAAGGAGCAACCAAAATTGTTCTATAGATTCATAAATGGAAAAATTAGACAAAGAGAGACAATAGAAAGGTTAAAAGGAGAGAACGGGATGGTGGAAGACCCAAAAACTATGGCAGAACTATTAAATAAAAATTCCAGGAGGTCTTTACTAAGGAATCCAAATTTGAAAGGCCACAGGGTAATAGAGACAGTCTATATGAAAGAGATTAAAGTAACCAAGCTTGAAATAAAAGAATTAATGAAGGAACTGGATGAAGACAAGGCAATGGGACCAGATGAAGTCTCAGGCAGAATACTGAAAGAATGTAGGGAAGAACTAGCAAGTCCTATATACAACATCATAAAATGCTCAATAGAAAATGGAACAGTACCAGTAGAATGGAAAAGAGCTGAGGTGGTTCCCATATATAAGAGTGGAAGGAAGGAAGAACCTTTAAATTACAGACCGGTATCACTAACTAGTGTAATATGCAAGATGTGTGAAAAAATAATAAAGAAACAATGGATCAAGTTCCTTGAAGACAACAAATTAATATCAAATAGCCAATTTGGTTTTAGGAAAAGACGGTCTTGTGTAACTAATTTACTGAGTTTCTATTCTAGAATAGTTGATAGAGTACAAGAGAGAGAGGGATGGGTTGACTGTATTTATTTGGATTTAAAAAAAGCGTTTGACAAAGTGCCACATGCAAGATTACTATGGAAGTTAGAGGAGAAGGGTGGCTTAAAAGGAAACACATTGAGATGGATAGAAAATTATTTGAGGGGAGAGAAATAAGGACGGTAGTTAAAGATATGAAGTCCAAGTGGAGAGCAGTAGAAAGTGGAGTGCCACAAGGGTCAGTATTGGCACCAATACTTTTCCTCATTTATATTAACGACATGCCAGAAGGAGTGAACAGCTACATAAATCCGTTTGCAGATGATACGAAACTGTGCAGAGTTATAAAGCAAAATGAGGATTGTGAAATACTGCAAGAAGACCTAAATAAGATATGGGAATGGAGCAAAAAGTGAGAAATGGAATTCAATGTGAACAAAAGCCATGTCATGGAAATGGGAAAGAGTGAAAAACGACCTATGGGAATCTATAAGATGGGAGATGGAGTAGAACTGGAGAAAGTATAAAAGGAAAAGGACTTAGAAGTGACGATGGAAGAAACCAATCAACCAGTAAGCCATATTGATAGAATTTTTAGAGAAACATATAATTTGCTAAGGAATATTGGAGTAGCATTTCACCACATGGACAAAGAAATGAAGAAATTGATAAGTACTTTAATAAGACCCAGATTGGAATATGCAGGAGTAGTGTGGACCCCTTATAAAGAGAAACACATAAGGAAATTGGAGAGACTACAAAAAATGGCTACAAGAATGGTTCCAGAATTTGAAGGGATGACATATGAGGAGAGACTAAAGGCTATGGATCTACCAACTCTGGAACAAAGAAGGGAGAGAGGAGACCTGATACAAGTTTTTAAATTGATCAACGGAATGGACCAAGTGGATAATGAGAAACTGATCCTGAGAGAAGAATATGACATTCGAAGCACAAGATCGCATAGTAAAAAGCTGAGAAAAGGTAGATGTCTGAGAGATGTTAAAAAATATAGTTTCCCGCAAAGATGTATTGAGACGTGGAACAGTTTAGATGAAGAAGTAGTGTCTGCAACAAGTGTGCATACTTTTAAAGTAAGATTGGATAAGTGTAGATATGGAGACGGGGCCACACAAGCATAAAGCCCAGGCCCTGTAAAACTACAACTAGGTAAATACACACACACACACACACACTTTCCACTGACATGAAACTGAGAATGCATGTTGCTTAAATTTGAACTTACATAAGACCTTGCTTCTGCAGCGCACCAGTGACTACATCAAGCACAGCTCTTCTGTTTGCTGTACCAGGCATGTAATCCATTGAATTTCTTCTTGTTTCAAGCAGAACTTTCACATGTGGAGGAAAGACTGGCAGCCTGTAAGATGCATTAATGTCAGTTGTGTGTGACTTTTTAAGTTTTCTTGTGAGGAATGTAAAAAGCTTGCCCCCAAAAAATTTCCACACACACACAAAAAAAAAGATAAATAATATCTACCAAAATGTTTTGTATCTGTAACAGAACTAACAACTTGGAAGAGCCAAGAGATAACTGATGATATCTATTCTTACTTGTAATCTGGTAGGTCATGCCACACTACATCTGTGGCTGTTGATGAGCTTGGCCCAGCCTCACATCCACTTCTCTCTGGCTGGTGGTCCTCACAATTCCTGCTGTTGTTCTCGACATTCTCCACCGAACTGGCATTAGCCAAAGTTGTTACATCTACACAAGGAGAATGATTCTCCTGTGGAGATTTTTTGAGCTTCTCAAGCTCTTCCAAAAGAACTATTCTGTCACCTATTACAGGGACTAGCAACTCGGCCATTCGTTCAGTCAGCTTTACAATGAGAGAGCCATCTATTCTATTTTCTTGAAATATGAGAATGAAAAACTATTATTGGCATCAATTCATAGAATCTTGGAATATAAAATATGTAAAGAAATCTCAAGAAACAACCAAACCACCAAAAACATTGCTTAGTAAAATAGGGTTATGCAAGCAAAGAATACTATACTGTATACAAAATTTAAGTTATACAGTGCTTGTCACAGCATTATGCCGGTGAACGCATACTTCCGTAGGCTATTGTATTTCGTCACGGAAGTATGCCGGGCGTTCCTATAATGCTGTGACAGCACTGTAGGCATGAAAAGCACACTGCATACAATCATCAAACACAACAGTGAGAGTGCAACAGCCTTAATTGATTACTTTATAGATGAAATGTAGCCACCACCAATTCTAAAAACTATCATCATAAAATGTAGGCATGCACTCAAAACCTTAGAAAAATTTCATTCTTGTCATATAAATATAACATGCAAAGTATTAAAATAAAAAAAAAACGAATAATATCCAGCCATCTTAATGGTACCTAATTAATGACAATAAAAAAAAACTAAAAGTTCTTGTGGAATTCTGTAACATTAAATACAGTGTATGCATATGTCCTGTTGTTTTTCCTGTATAGTCTATGCATGTGACTATCAGCAAGCTCATGAGGAAGTACAGCTAACCATGATGGCTGGTATTCTACTTCATAGGCATGAGCATTCATTTCATATCTAATAGGCAAGTAAACTTTTACACACAAGTGTCATTTCCCATTCAGCAATAATATGTACTTTGGCTGCACAAAACATGGCAATTCTTTAGAGAAGTCAAGCACATAGCAAACACTTGAGTTAATAATGTAGCTGATTCCATCAACATACAGTGATTTCACAGCAGGTATGATACACTTATCATTGATGGGTTTACCTGTCTTTTCTTGAATTGTCACTCTCAGTGTCTGGGGTAAAGTACAAAAACTAATATTCTTTACAGCTGATTGTGCTTCACTTTCCACAGAGAAAAAATGTTTAGATGACAATTCATATGCGAGTCTCATTTGATGCCTCTCAGTCAATGTGTTTGTGACATTTATAAAGTTTTTAGTATTTACAATCAATTTCTTGAAATATTGATGCTTTCTTTCATAATTCATGCACCACAGATTCCTCAAAGGCCCAAACTTTTCCATCAGTGAGGGAATATGCATCATATAATGATGCTTAGGAATTAACTTCTCCTCTCAAACTTTTCCTTAAGTTCTTTAATATATGAATCAATGAGACCTGCTAAAAATGGTAGGGAGTCTTTCTCAATTACTGGACTCAAAATGTAGTCCATACACATTCCCAGTTTTAAATAGACATCCCATGCTTCAGAATTAACAACATCTAGATTCAAAAGCTGGGGTAATATCAGTAACAGCTCCAATTTTTGTGATGCACTTCCAATTATTTTGCCACCTGTGAAGAATGTTTGTGGAAAAGTGTTAGGTTTGTCACTGGTGGGTATTCTGACTTGACTAAGGGATGTATTCAAATCAGAAATTGTGATCAACTGTTGTGAATGAAGAGCTTTTAGTACTTCAAAGATTGTAATGGGAACAACTCCTTCTAAGCAATCATTCATTATGTCAGGGGGAAAAGCATTAGGCACAGAAAAGTAGTCAAGCTTTGAGAAGACACATTTGTACTTTATGCCATAAACAGCAGCATCCTCTGGGTCATCATCAATATACTTTAATTGGTTTTTATATATAGCATCTGTTGTTTCTACTAACTCTGATATAGATGTTTTTTTCCTGAAATTATTATATTGCATTGTACAAAACCTGCAGATGGAACCAGCATTGAAATGAGTCTGAAATCCAGCAATGGCATGAGAGGATAAAGTATCCCCAAGTACAACTTCAAGTACAGCTTTCAGCCGTATTTCTTTACCACTGATATTAACATTAATTCCAGTCTTTAAACAGTCAGTTTATGATAAGTTGGATCATATGCCTTAACAAACTTATGTCTCACTAGCAAACATAAAAATATCATATTAGTTTTATTCCTATACTTAACAGGCATATTTCCTACTGAAAAGTATACAGCAGTTAGTTTGTACTTCCCACATTTAGCTCCAATGGGGTTGCACAATTCAAATTCATCTATATACAAGTGAAGTTTTAAAGTCATAGATAAATCATCATCATCCATATGGGTAAAGTGTTTGCCATCACACGTATCATACAGCACATCCTGTTGATGCGTACTGTGTTTGTTTCCACGCATCATTTCAAACACATCTTCTCTCATGATTAATGTTTTCAGTAATTCAGGGACTGAAATATAATAGTATTTTGACTTTTCATCATGACATGATAAAAAATACTCTCTTGCACCTACAAAAGGAAAAAAATTCTTTATGTACTTCTGTATCTTATATTTTGAGTCTAATTCTAACTTCTCAGGACCAAATGCTGTTTCATCATTAAGTAATTGAGATAAGGTTTCAGACTCTTCTGGAGTAACACCAATTTCATTTAGGCCTGTCCTTATTTTTGCCCTAAAGAAATCTTCAGTGCATGACACAAGATTCATTATTTCAGAAATTAATGTTTCTTGTACCCTGTCTGGTAACAAATGTTTTTCTTTGATGTTCAATATAAAGGATGCAAAGTGTTTTTTAAAATGGGCCATGTCACTTGTTTGCCCTTCATGTTCATGCTCATTGTTTATGTTTTCTGCATGCAATTCAGTCTCCTCTACTCCCATTGCACCAACAGGATTTACATCTAAAGTAATACTACTATTCTGAGCAGAGTCTACATTAAAAAATACTTTAGTTCCATGATTCCTGGTGTTATGCCTTTTGTAACTAGCAACAGCTTTAAAAATTTTGTTATACTCTGGAATGTGACAGAATATCACAAAATTACTTTCAAATTCATGATGAAGTTGTAAATGTCTACAATATTGTGCAAAGTTATATAGTGGCCTATCACAGTAGGCACATTGTATGCCAGAGTGGTTGTTTGACATGATAACAGCTCTGCTTCATTTATCCTGCAACAAGCATAAAAAAAAAATCAGTCAAGATAGAAGAAAAAAATTGCTACCTAGATCAGTGATTCTTAACTAGAGTTGCGCATATACCCCCTGAGCTGTGAAGACAGCTCCTCGGAGTGCAAAGATGCTTATGAAAAAAAATTAAGCATGACAATAATGTATGCTATTATTTTAAGTGCTCCTATGTATAATAAATTCACGCGCAACACACCCAGGATACCGAGGCCACAGCCCCTCACCTTATCACAGACCTATTTGCTGCTAGATGAACACTCACTATGCATTAAATAAGCTTGCCAATTGCCTTGCTGTGTGTGTGTGTATTCACCTAGTTGTATTCACCTAGTTATAATTTTACAGGGCCTGGGTATCATACTCGTGTGGCCCCGTCTCCATATCTACACACATCCAACTTTCCTTTAAAACTATGCACACTCCTCGCTGACACCACCTCCTCACTCAAACCATTCCACACCTCCACACATCTTTCTGGGAAACTATATTTCTTCACATCCTTCAAGCATATTCCCTTGGCTATCTTTTTACTATGCAATCTTGTAGTTCTATTTAAGTTTTCCCCTCTCAACATCATTTCCTCATTATCCACTTCATCCAGTTCGTTCAACAGTTTATAAACCTGTATTAAATCTCCTCTTTCTCTTCTTTGTTCCAAGGTAAGCAAATTCATTTCTTTTAATCTCTCCTCATAGGTCATTTCTGCCAATTCCGGAACCATTTTTGTTGCCATTCTCTCCAATCTCTCCAACTTCCTTATATGCTTCTTTTTATAAGGGGACCAAACCACTCCAGCATATTCCAATCTTGGTCTAATTACCGTACTAATTAATTTCTTCATCATATCTTTATCCATATAATGGAAGGCTAATCCAATATTTTTATCAAATTATACGTTTCTCCAAACATCTTATCAATATGAGCCTCAAACTGCCCATGGTCTTGTATTATCACTCCCAAATCCTTTTCCTTTTCCACCTTTTTCAACACTACTTCTTCACCCATCTTATATGACCCTCTTGGCCGTCTTCCACTCTTCCCATCTCCATCACATGACTTTTGCTCAGATTAAATTCCATTTGCCACCTCTTGCTCCACTCCCAAATCCTATCCAGATCTGCCTGTAAAATTTCACAATCTTCTTCACTCTTCACACACCTACACAACTTCGCATCATCCGCAAACAAATTAATATAACTGTTTACTCCTCTGGCATGTCATTAATATATACAAGGAAAAGTATTGGTGCCAGCACTGAGCCTTGTGGGACTCCACTCTCCACCACCAACCAGTCCGACTTTGCATCCCTTATTACCGTTCTCATCTCCCTCCATCTCAAGTAGTTTTCCATCCACTTTAACACTTTTCCTTTCAGTCCTCCATAAATCTCTAATTTCCATAACAGTCTCTCGTGAGGTACCTTGTCAAAAGCTTTCTTTAAATCCAAATATACACAGTCCATCCATCCCTCTCTCTCTTGTATTTTGTCAACCACTCTTGAATAAAAGCTCAGTAGATTTGTTACACATGACCTCCCTTTCCTGAAGCCAAATTGATGATCCGATAATAACTTATGATCCTCCAGGAACCGTATCCAATATTTCTTTATCACCCTCTCACAAATCTTACCGACCACACTTGTTAGAGACACGGTTCTATAGTTAAGAGGCTCTTCCTTACTGCCTCACTTATAAATGGGCACCACTTCAGCTCTCTTCCACTCTACTGGTACTTCCCCTGTTTCTAATGAACACCTTATAATATCATATAATGGATCAATCAATTCTTCTCTACACTCCTTCAATAATTTTCCTGAAACTTCATCTAGTCCCATCGCTTTATCATCTTTAAGTTCCTCCAACATTTTATATAACTCCTTTTTAGGTATCTTAATGTCATCCATGTGCACATTTCCTTGTACATTCTGAGGCTTTACAAACATTGTTTCTTCAGTAAATACTTGCAGAAACCTATTATTTAGCAATTCCGCTATATTCTTAGGGTCATCTATTCCTTGCTCTCCTTTTAATCTTTCAATGGACTCTCTCTTTTTAAGTTTACCATTTATGAACCTGTAAAACAATTTTGGATGTTCCTTACTCTTGTCTACAATATCTTTTTCAAATTTTCTTTCTTCCTCCCTCCTTACCCTCACATACTCATTTCTCGCCACTCTATAATTCTCCTTATTTAGTATATTCCTGCTCTTTTTCCATCTTTTCCAAGCCACATCTCTCTTTCCTTAGCCTTAACACAAGTTGCATTAAACCAATCCTTTCTTCCTTCCTCTCTCGGTTTATACTTTGGTACAAATTTCATAACTCCTTCTTTATAATATTTCATAAAAATCTCATATTTCTTTTGCACTTCTCTGATTTGTAACATCTCCCAATCTAATTTTCTGAAATAATTTTTCAAACTTTCTGTGTCCATCTTTCTATAATTCAATCTACCACTCCTGTATGTCTCGTCCTTCCTTCACTGTGTTGTTGCTATCTGCATTTCCATAACCACATGATCACTCTTTCCCAAAGGACACTTGTATTGTATATCTCCACATAGGTACACTTCTCTTGTTAACACCAAATCCAGTCTAGCCGGTTCATCATCTCCTCTATATCTAGTATTTTCCTTCACCCTCTGTTCCATCATATTTTCCATCATTAGATTAAGAAATCTCTCTCCCATGCTTCCTCTCCAACACCACTTACTAGATTTTCCCAATCCACCTCCTTACAATTAAAATCTCCTACTAGTATCACCTTTCTTTTCCAGATAATACACTTTCCAAACTCTGTAAAGTATCCTTGATCATATTGTCGTATTCCTTAATGTCCAAGAATTTGTTTTAGGAGGTACATAGGTCACCATGATTATTAATTCTTTTCCATCACTTTTATCCTTATGCTTATCACTTCTGTGTTGTTCTTCCCATACCAAACCTTATCCACATTTATTTATTTCTTCGTCATAATCATAACTCCTCCTCCACCTTTACTCTCCTATCCTTTCTCCATATATTATATTTATTATCCAAATTTATCTTTGTTTTTCATGCAATTTTGTCTCAGTCAAACACACTATATCAGGCTTCTCCACTATCATATAGTCTTGCAATTCCAATCTATTTGACAGTATCCCATCTATATTAGTATACATTACGGTCCACCCACTGCTCCTCTAGGGTTCCTCCGTATTCCTTCTTTCCACATACCACTTTCTGACTCTCTCTCCTATAACTCTCCAAAAAAACTTTTCTCTTTCCTCCTCAGACCGCTCATCATTTTTCCTTCTCGCCTCTTCCACCAATTCCTTATATCTTCTCCTCTCTTCCTCATTTCTATTCTTTCTCACAAACACCTCTTTACAACCTTCTATCTCTCTTAACTTTGATGTTCTATATAGGATATCCTCCAGATTGTTGTGACTTCAGTACTACTTTAATCGGTCTGCTCACTCCCTCCTTATACGGACCCAGTCTATGGATCTCTTCCACTTCTTCTTGTAGGTCTTTTTTTTCATCATTATTTAGATTTTTTAACAGATCTCTTACCGTTTTTAATTCTTCCTGAATTATCTTAGGCTTATATGTTATATTTTGTTCTTTCATCCCAAATATTAACACACTCTTCTTCTTTTCTGCTATTTCCCTTATCAATGTTTCCTTATTCTTCATTACATTAACCAGTTCCTTGGACCTTTCTTTTTTGTCTTCCTTCAACTGATCTTTAATTATTTCTTGTAATCCAACCATCTCTGCTTCCCTCGACTCAGTCCATTGTGTTTTCTTCAGTTCCCATTCCCTTTCAAACCTTTGTGTGTGTGTGTGTATTCACCTAGTTGTATTCACCTAGTTGTAATTTTACAGGGCCTGGGTATCATACTCGAGTGGCCCCGTCTCCATATCTACACACATCCAACTTTCCTTTAAAAATATGCACACTCCTTGCTGACACCACCTCCTCACTCAAACCATTCCACACCTCCACACATCTTTGTGGGAAACTATGTTTTTTCACATCCTTCAAGCATATTCCCCTTGGCTATCTTTTTACTATGCGATCTTGTAGTTCTACTTAAGTTTTCCTCTCTCAACATCATTTGCTCATTATCCACTTCATCCAGTCCATTCAACAGTTTATAAACCTGTATTAAATCTCCTCTTTCTCTTCTTTGTTCCAAGGTAGGCAAATTCATTTCTTTTAATCTCTCCTCATAGGTCATTTCTGCCAATTCCGGAACCATTTTTGTTGCCATTCTCTGCAATCTCTCCAACTTCCTTATATGCTTCTATTTATAAGGGGACCAAACCACTCCAGCATATTCCAATCTTGGTCTAATTACAATACTAATTAATTTCTTCATCATATCTTTATCCATATAATGGAAGGCTAATCCAATATTTTTTATCAAATTATACGTTTCTCCAAACATCTTATCAATATGAGCCTCAAATTGCCCATGGTCTTGTATTATCACTCCCAAATCCTTTTCCTTTTCCACCTTTTTCAACACTACTTCTTCACCCATCTTATATGACCCTCTTGGCCATCTTCCACTCTTTCCCATCTCCATCACTGACTTTTGCTCAGATTAAATTCCATTTGCCACCTCTTACTCCACTCCCAAATCTTATCCAGGTCTGCCTGTAAAATTTCACAATCTTCTTCACTCTTCACACACCTACACAACTTCGCATCATCCGCAAACAAATCAATATAACTGTTTACTCCCTCTGGCATGTCATTAATATATACCAGGAAAAGTATTGGTGCCAGCACTGAGCCTAGTGGGACTCCACTCTCCACCACCAACCAGTCCGACCTTGCATCCCTTATTACCGTTCTCATCTCCCTCCATCTCAAGTAGTTTTCCATCCACTTTAACACTTTTCCTTTCAGTTCTCCATAAATCTCTACTTTCCATAAGTCTCTCGTGAGGTACCTTGTCAAAAGCTTTCTTTAAATCCAAATATACACAGTCCATCCATCCTCTCTCTCCTGTATTTTGTCAACCACTCTTGAATAAAAGCTCAGTAGATTTGTTACACATGACCTCCCTTTCCTGAAGCCAAATTGATGATCCGATAATAACTTATGATCCTCCAGGAACCGTATCCAATATTTCTTTATCACCCTCTCACAAATCTTACCGACCACACTTGTTAGAGACACAGGTCTATAGTTAAGAGGCTCTTCCTTACTGCCTCCCTTATAAATGGGCACCACTTCAGCTCTCTTCCACTCTACTGGTACTTCCCCTGTTTCTAATGAACACCTTATAATATCATATAATGGATCAATCAATTCTTCTCTACACTCCTTCAATAATTTTCCTGAAACTTCATCTGGTCCCATTGCTTTATCATCTTTAAGTTCCTCCAACATTTTATATAACTCCTTTTTAGGTATCTTAATGTACTCCATGTGCACATTTCCTTGTACATTCTGTGGCTTTACAAACATTGTTTCTTCAGTAAATACTTGCTGAAACTTATTATTTAGCAATTCCGCTATATTCTTAGGGTCATCTACTATCCCTTGCTTTCCTTTTAATCTTTCAATGGACTCTCTCTTTTTAAGTTTACCATTTATGAACCTGTAAAACAATTTTGGATGTTCCTTACTCTTGATTACAATATCTTTTTCAAATTTTCTTTCTTCCTCCCTCCTTACCCTCACATACTCATTTCTCGCCACTCTATAATTCTCCTTATTTAGTATATTCCTGCTCTTTTTCCATCTTTTCCAAGCCACATCTCTCTTTTCCTTAGCCTTAACACAAGTTGCATTAAACCAATCCTTTCTTCCTTCCTCTCTCAGTTTATACTTTGGTACAAAGTATAAACCGTGTGTGTATTTACCTAATTGTATTTACCTAATTGTAACATACGGGAAAAGAGCTATGCTCGTACTGTCCCGTCTCCATATCTACTAATGTCCAGCTTTTTCTTAAAATCATGAATATTCCTTGCGTTGACCACTTCCACGTCTAAACTATTCCATGCTTCCACCCTTCTATGAGGAAGCTATATTTTTCACATCTCTCCTATAAGTGGCCATTTTAGTTTTTCCCATGCCCTCTCGACATTCTTTCATTCCACATACACAGATCTTCCCTATCCATTTTTCCATGCCAATCATCACTCTGTATATTGCTATCAGGTCTCCCTTTCTCTTCTGTTTTCCAGGGTCGGAAGTTGCATTCTGTTCAGTCTGTCTTCATAAGTCAAATTTCTTAAGTCAGGCACCATTTTTGTTGCAGCCCTCTGTACTTTCTCTAGTTTCCTTATGTGTTTCTTTAAGTTCGGAGCCCACTGTATTGTTGCATATTCAAGCCTCGGTCTTATCATTGCAGTAATTATTTTCTTCATCATTTCTTCATCTAAATATACGAACGCCACTCTTATGTTCCTCAATAAGTTCAATACTTCTCCAATTATTTTGTTTATATGTCTCTCTGGCGATAGGTCATTGGTAATTGTCACCCCAAGGTCTTTTCTTCATGACTGGTTTTATGTCTTCATTTCCTATCTTGTACATACTCCTGATTCTTCTTTCACTCTTGCCAAACTCTATTTTCTTGCATTTTGTCGTGTTGAACTCCATTTGCCATGTACAGCTCCATTTCCATATTCTGTCCAAGTCTTCCTGGAGTAGTTCGCAATCTTTGTCACATCTCACTTTTCTTAACAATTTTGCATCGTCTGCAAATAGGCTCACATAACTGGACACCCCATCCACCATGTCATTTATGTAGACCGCGAACATTACTGGTGCCAACACTGATCCCTGTGGAACTCCACTCTCCACCAAGCCCCATTCTGATGGTCTGTCCTTAATTATTGTTCTCATTTCTCTTCCTACCAAAAGTCTTCCATCCATTTTAGTAAACTGCCATGCACTCCTCCTACCATTTCAAGTTTCCAGATCAGTCTCCGGTGTGGTACCTTATCAAAGGCCTTTTTTAAATCCAGATATATTCCATCAGCCCAACCATCTCTTTCCTGTATTACATCTATCACCCTCGAATAGTAACATATCAGGTTTGTCGTGCATGAACGCCCTTTTCTAAAACCAAATTGACACTCACAAAGTATGTCATTTTCTCCAAGAAGTCTGTCCATCTATTCTTCACCACCCTCTCACACATCTTAGCTACCACACTTGTAAGTGACACTGGTCTATAGTTCAATGGGTCTCTCTTGTTACCTGATTTATAAATTGGGACAATGTTAGCTCTTTTCCAGTCTTGGGGCACTACACCTTCCCTTAATGAGGCATCAATTACTTCACAAACTTTTTCTGCCAGTTGCTCCCTGCATTCTCTTAAAATCCATCCTGATACCCCATCAGGTCCCACAGCTTTTCTCACTTCTAAACTCCCCATCATATTCTTGATCTCCTCCACAGTTACTTGAAACTCCTTCATAATCCCTTTCTGTTCCATTACCAGTGGTTTGTCAAAAGCAGTCTCCTTTGTGAATACCTTCCGAAAGCATCCATTCATAGCCTCTGCCATTTCCTGGGATCCTCACTGCATACTCCATTTACTTCTAAACTTTCAATACTTTCTCTATTTTTGATGTTGTTGTTCACATGTCTGTAAAAAGCCTTGGTTGGTCTTTACATTTATCAATTATATCCTTTTCTTGTTTCTTTCTTTCTTCTCTTCTAATCAACACATATTCATTTCTTGCTCTTTTGTAACTTTCCCACTGCTTAATCCGTCTTTTCCTTCTCCACCTCTTCCATGCATCCTCTTTTCTTGTTCTAGCCTTTTCACATCTATCGTTAAACCAGTCCTGCTTTCCAACTTCTCTATGTTGTCTTATTGGTACAAATTTTTCTCACCTTCTTTGTATATTTTTATAAATTCCTTCCACTTTTCATTTGCTCCTTAGCACTCTTGAATTTCATCCAATTTGTCTCTTGAAAGAATTTCTTTAGGTTTCCAAAATCTGTCTTGGCATAATTCCATCTTCCCACTTTATATTCTTCATTTCTTCTAGATTTCTCTTCATCTATCACCTTGAACTCCAAAACTGCATGATCACTCTTTGCTAAAGGGCACTCCACCCTCATCTCCTCAATGACCATTGGCTCTGTACTAAAGACCAAGAGAAGGTATGAGGCCAATAAGAATCAAACTTAAGTCACAAAGGATGTAGATGAATTGGTGGAGAAGTCATGGAGGCTAGCCCAGCAGGAAACAACAAGGAAGATTTGGTTGAGAAGAGATCTCGGTGAAAAGGAAAGAGAAATGTTAAATGAGTTGAGAAAGGAGGCTTTGAAAAAATGAAGAGAGGACAGAAGAGGAGAAGAAAGAGTTTTCTGGAGAATCTTGGATATGAGACTGAGGAAGTGGTTCATAACCCAGAAAAGTACAGCAAGAAAGGACTAAAGAAACTTACGTATGAGCGGAATGTAATGTATTCCAACATAAATGGAGTGATATCGGGGATTTAGAACTCAACGATTACTTGAGGGACAAGAACCCAGATATTGTGGGTCTTACTGAAACAAAACTGAGAGAGGAGAAGACCTGATGATGGTTGGAGAAGGAAATATAATGTTTGGAAAAGAAATAGAGTAGGTAAGATGGGAGGAGGAGTGATGTTGCTGGTTAAAAAGATATAAAGGTGGATCAAGTGAAAGAAGGTATGGGAAAGGCAGAAGTGCTAAAGATCAGAGCAGAAACTAATGAAGGAAAAAGAGGCACTACATAGTGGTGTACGTACCACCTAAGACAAATGCATGGTCAGTACAGGAATATGAAGAAATGATAAGTGATACAGGAACATGTCTGGAAGAAATGTTGGGTGGCTGTGAACGAACTATAATGATGGGAGATTTTAATTGTAAAGAGGTGTGTTGGGAGGACTGGTCAATGGAAGGATCAGAGACAACATGGGGAAATACACTATTGACACTGGCAATGGAAAATGTGTTAACTCAGTGGGTCAAAGAAGATACTAGGTTTGGAGGAGAGGGAGCATCGTCAAGACTGGACTTGGTCTTTAGTACAGAGCCAATGGTCATTGAGGAGATGAGGGTGGAGTGCCCTTTAGCAAAGAGTGATCATGCAGTTTTGGAGTTCAAGGTGATAGATGAAGAGAAATCTAGAAGAAATGAAGAATATAAAGTGGGAAGATGGAATTATGCCAAGACAGATTTTGGAAACCTAAAGAAATTCTTTCAAGAGACAAATTGGATGAAATTCAAGAGTGCTAAGGAGCAAATGAAAAGTGGAAGGAATTTATAAAATATACAAAGAAGGTGAGAAAAATTTGTACCAATAAGACAACATAGAGAAGTTGGAAAGCAGGACTGGTTTAACGATAGATGTGAAAAGGCTAGAACAAGAAAAGAGGATGCATGGAAGAGGTGGAGAAGGAAAAGATGGATTAAGCAGTGGGAAAGTTACAAAAGAGCAAGAAATGAATATGTGTTGATTAGAAGAGAAGAAAGAAAGAAACAAGAAAAGGATATAATTGATAAATGTAAAGACCAACCAAGGCTTTTTACAGACATGTGAACAACAACATCAAAAATAGAGAAAGTATTGAAAGTTTAGAAGTAAATGGAGTATGCAGTGAGGATCCCAGGAAATGGCAGAGGCTATGAATGGATGCTTTCGGAAGGTATTCACAAAGGAGACTGCTTTTGACAAACCACTGGTAATGGAACAGAAAGGGATTATGAAGGAGTTTCAAGTAACTGTGGAGGAGATCAAGAATATGATGGGGAGTTTAGAAGTGAGAAAAGCTGTGGGACCTGATGGGGTATCAGGATGGATTTTAAGAGAATGCAGGAGCAACTGGCAGAAAAAGTTTGTGAAGTAATTGATGCCTCATTAAGGGAAGGTGTAGTGCCCCAAGACTGGAAAAGAGCTAACATTGTCCCAATCTATAAATCAGGTAACAAGAGACCCATTGAACTATAGACCAGTGTCACTTACAAGTGTGGTAGCTAAGATGTGTGAGAGGGTGGTGAAGAATAGATGGACAGACTTCTTGGAGAAAAATGACATACTTTGTGAGTGTCAATTTGGTTTTAGAAAAGGGCGTTCATGCACGACAAACCTGATATGTTACTATTCGAGGGTGATAGATGTAATACAGGAAAGAGATGGTTGGGCCGATGGAATATATCTGGATTTAAAAAAGGCCTTTGATAAGGTACCACACCGGAGACTGATCTGGAAACTTGAAATGGTAGGAGGAGTGCATGGCAGTTTACTAAAATGGATGGAAGACTTTTGGT
>NC_059259.1:47123-54496 GCF_017591435.1 Portunus trituberculatus
CGAAAGCTTTAGATTCCATCCTGCTTAGAAGAGTTATACGAATGGAATCCCTCATATATATGAAGCATACTCCATATATGAACGAATAAGGCCCCTACACAGAGTTAGCAATTTGGGGACTGAAAATAAAAAAATAAAAAATGATAAATAAATGAAATAAGTAAACGGCGGAAACAACTCAAAAGACTTCATAGAAGATATTTTAGTTAGAGATCAGATGTGAAGTTTCTAGTGTAGATAATAAGTAAAGGGCAGACCGAAGATATTCGGTGTAAAAAAAAAAAAAAGGCCAGTTGAGTGTCACTGAAAAGTGGATAGTTGAGTGGATAGTTGCCTGACAGGTTGTGTCAAATCAATAGATGAGAGAAGTGAGTTTTGAGACATTAAACAATACCAGATCTGCTCTGCTTCAATCAGAACTTTTAGAGAGATCATAAGTTAAGTGTTCTGTAGCTTCCCTGCATAATTTGTTTACTTCCTGAAGGGTTGGTAATCTATGAAAATGGAAAACTGTATAGTCGGGTCACTTAGGGCGGAAAAAAGGCTTTCGCTTCACCTTAGGTGAAGGAAGTATTTTGAGGGTCTTATCCTAAGCATTTTGTGCCGCTGAATCCGAAAATCATAGTTGGGTCACTCGTTATTGGTAAGTTTTTGCGCAAATTGCAAATTTCGGAAATTGGCAAGAAAAAATTGCAGAATGAGAACCAGACGTCGTAGGACCCTGGTTTTGTCTTAAAATGAAGCTTTTTAAGAGTGCATAAAATGTTATGTAGTACTCCGTGGTTGTATCTGTTCGCATTACTGAACTATAATGGAAATTATAGATAATTGGAAAAAAATGGAAAAAAATATAAAAGGAATAATTTTGGCCTTAAAGCCTGATTTTTAAAATTAAAACTAAATTTTAAAGAAGGAACTGAGTTCCTTTTTAAAATTTAGTTTTAATTAGTAAAAAATAAAATAACAAACAATTGTTCTTAGGACACATGTAATTAACGAATTTGTGCAAGGGTGGGCAAAATTATTGCGTAGAACAGGGTATTTCAACTGAATTATTCACTAGCGTTTAATCGATCCAACAAAACAAGCATCTAGGTCTCACAATAAATAATAGTTTAATCCAGAACACAAAATTTCAAACAACGAAACCGAGTCTCCTCCGCGTATTTTGGAAAATCACAATTAGAACATAAAAAATACAGAACACAAAATAGCGAGCGTTCACAGGTTGAAAAAAAAATAGAATATCTAGTCGTCTACGCCATCGACGTCCTCATGCCCATCTTCCTCGTCGTTGATGCACATCTCGGGGGAGCAATCGCAAAGCTCCGAACAAGGAGTCTGCAGGCGTTGACAGCGGCAGCGATTGGTCGAGCAGTTCGTCTTGCATCCGCACTGCATCACATCCATGATACTTTGCGGGGCGGGAGGCAGGGTGGAAGGAATAGGCGCCAGGTCTGCTTCGTAGCCATACTTGGTCGGGTCGAGGGTCACCAACTCCTTCTTCACGGCCCCCTCCCAGACGACGGCCTGTAGCTGGGCTCGCATAATGTGCTGGGTGGTGGCGGCGACTGTCGGAGGGGCCAGTGCTGCTCCAACCTTCTTCTTCTGAAGTGCCGTCCACCTCGCCTGCGGCAGAGAGCAGGTATATCCGTAAATTCTACTCACGAATCGGCACAGCACGTCCAGGCTCTCTTGCGTCAGCGGACCAGGGCTTCGGAGTGTACCCAGAGCATCGAGGGTTGCCTGGTCGGCCGCCTGGAACACAGGCCAAGCTTGCAACTTGCCTTTCCTGAAGAGGGCGCAAGTGGTGTCGCAACCAGTCAGAGCATGGAAGGACGTGATCACATCCGCGTGAGAGCCCAGTTTGTCGTGGATGAGCTGAACGTTGAAAGTCGTCTTGCCAAGCTGGAGGCACGTGTTGGGAGGTATCTTGGGGAAGTGTCGGAGGAGGAGGACGAGGACGTCAGTGTCCGGAGAAACTACGGTTGCCTCCACATCTTTGTCGAGCAGGAGAGATGATATATCATCTTAGTGTCCGCTTCCTCTTGTTCTGAAGCGAACTTGGCTCCGTCCGGTCCAGAAGTTGCCACGGCTTTGCCGCGCCACGCGCAGACGACGCGTAATCCCCATGAATGGTGCTGGATTTGGGAGGCAATGAGAGAGGTCATAGCATCCTTGTTGCTTTTGGTGGACAAGATGTGAGCCATGGTCATTCCAGCTTTGATCCTCGTCGCTGCTTGGATGTCCATATCGTATCCTCCACCTCGGGCTCGCTGTTCCCTCGTCTTGTCTTTGAGGGACGCGCCGATGTCGTACCTGTCGAAGACAAGGTGCAACTCCCGTAGCCAACACCCAGTCGGGCAACTCTCTGCAGGAAGGATCCAACTAGCTCCTTGAAGTTTGCTGAGCCGGAAACGGGGTGCTGCTGAAGGATAGCCATACCGTCGAGGACCAGCACGCGAGAGGATGAAGGGGGTTGGGAGGCCGTGGAGACCGCCGCGTTCATCTTCTCCAGAACCCTGAGAAGGGCACTTTTTGTCGTGACCCGCGGGTAGCCTTGGTCGTCAAAGAGGGCAAGAGGGAACAGGGACAGCTCATAGATGGAGATGATGGTGTGAAGGTCCAGACTGCTGTCGAGTTGGACGGCGAGCAGCAGGCGCCGATTGAAGTCTGAGGATCCCGTGACAATCACCTTCTTCCCTCCGATTGAAACTTTGGCTTTCTTGCCCAGCGTTTTGAATGTCTTGGTAGGCAGACGATGAAGGACTTCCCATGGACTTTGCTGCGCAGTCCTGATCCTTCCCTCTTCGTACTTCAAGAGAGCTTCCTTGCCAGTCTCCTCGATCCTTGTCAGTGCGTCCACCATCTCATCTGGAGCAACCTTGCGGGAAAGGACGGTGGTGAGTTGGGCTTTCTCGCGAGTGAAGGGGTTATGCTGGCGAAGACCCGCAACCTCTTTGGTCATCTCGTGTGTCTTCTTCGTGACCGCTGGGCTGTCCTTGTGGTGCTTTGATGCCGTAGCAGACCTTCCGAAGGATTTGGCCTTGATTGCCAAGAGTTCGTCTTGGATCAGGAAGAACTTGGTCCTCGTCGAGGGATTTTTCGTGATCCCTACCAGCCCACCGTCACCTTTCAGAGCCCGGTTCACCTGTTCCAAGGCATGGTCGCAGCCAAGAGACGTGAAAGGTACCAACGACTTTCGGACGACCCAGTGTTTCTCCAAGTACGTCCACGCTCTTGGATTCTTGAGTCGGAGGTCCTGCAATGAGAACAGATACAACCACGGAGTACTACATAACATTTGTTGCACTCTTAAAAGCTTCATTTTAAGACCAAAACCAGGGTCCTACGACGTCTGGTACTCATTCTGCAATTTTTTCTTGCCAATTTCCGAAATTTGCAATTTGCGCAAAAACTTACCAATAACGAGTGACCCAACTATGATTTTCGGATTCAGCGGCACAAAATGCTTAGGATAAGACCCTCAAAATACTTCCTTCACGTAAGGTGAAGCGAATCGCCCTAAGTGACCCAACTATATAAGAATGCGTATCTGATCACCCACTATCTTTCATTCCTTATTCTTGACCCATCTCGTCCTTCACATGTTTATATATCGTGTTGATTAAGGAAAACAATTATATGGATGGTAAATTTAGTATACAGTGCCTATGACAAGAAAAGGGAAGTGGTCAGCGATGAAGGTTCTCACCTGGATGGTTTTTCTGTGCACCTTCACCTGTGCTGCTGTTGTAAAGAAGACAAATATCTTTGCCACAACTATTATATCAAACTTCCCATACAATTATCTTGGGTTGTAATAAGTGAACCAAAACTATTTGCAGTGACAAATTTTGAAAATAAACATTTTTTTTTTTAAAGGTAAAGGGAAAGACACAGGATAGAACTTGTCTTCCCCTTTCCGCAAACCTTCGTTACAAAATCCTACTTGCTCTTAGTACGCTGTCGCTACAGCTTCACGACTCTTGTATGGACGCATCTTGATAACCTACTAAACTTTTCTTTATTAACTTCTGTAACATTCACGGTTCTAGATCTAATTTTCAATCTAAAAGATCACCTCTTCTCTACTTAACCTCATCATTTTTCCCAAACACTAACCTCTTTTCTGTTCCTTTCTACTTTTCTATCCTCATTTTCATTCCAAAAATGGATGTTGCGTCTATTTGCGCCCCCACTCTTGAATATTCAGAGTTGTCCATCATTTGGTTATAACTACAGTCACTCTTAAACTAAATTTATTTGTGTTGTAAACCTCTCATCAAAATCTCCTCACTATAAGAAATTCTTTGATTAATTTACCTCCAAAGTGGAGCATATTCAGACTATCTTTTCTATAGCAGAGATCTCCATTCTAGAAGACTACAATGTTTACCACCACCTTTAGCTTTCCTCTCCCTTCACTGACCATCATGATGAATTACTATCCTCAATAATATGATGCGACATCCTACTCATATTCCTAATTGTCTTGGAGATACGCCCGACATTCTTTACTTTTCTGAACCTTTAATACCTCTGCCTATCTTGTTACCCTATTTTCTATATTGGGCTCTTCCGATGATAATCTCACATCTGTATCTCATCCTATCGTTCCAATTCCTCCTCAGAATCCCCGAAGTGGAAGTATGTCTGGCGTTTTCCTTGCGGTGGTATTATGCTGATTTTTTCTAGGAATTACTACTGTTTCCATGTTAGGAACCTATCTCTGTGTACTGAGCACATATAAGATGATAATGTCTGACATGGAGGTGTACTCGTTTATTCCTCACGCTTTCTCTCGATCTCTCTATACCATGGATGATTCAGGCATTGTTCTTCCCTCTCCTCCATTCTCTGACTACTTCACGATATTTATCAAAATCTTTTACGATGTTGTTATCCATGCCTTTGCTGGCCTAAACTCTCTAAAGGCTTATAAATATGATGGTCCCTAATAATGTTCTCTGAAACTGTGCCTTTGTGTTTGCACCTTGCCTAGCCAAACTCTTTCAATTCTGTTTACCAACACCTTACTCATTCCTGATCGTCTTGGAGATACAACCAACATTCTTGATCTCTTCATCACCTCTAATCCTTCTGCTTATGCTGTCACCCTATCATCTCTGTTGGGCTCCTCTAATCACAATCTCATTTCTGTATCTTGTCCTATTTATCCAGTCCTTCATCAGGATCCCCCAGAGCGGAGGTGCCTCTGGCGCTTTGCCTCTGCCAGTTGGGGGACCTGAGGAGGTATTATGCTGATTTTCCCTAGAATGATTACTGTTTCCGTGTCAGAGACCCATCTCTGTGTGCTGAACGCATAACAGAGGTGATAGTGTCTGGCATGGAGGCGTACATTCCTCATTCTTTTCTCAACCTAAACCTTCTAAACCTTGGTTTAACACAGCCTGTTCTCGTGCTATACATGATAGAGGTTGCCCACAAAAGGTACTTGAGCCTTCCATCTCCTGAATCTCATGCACTTTATATTTCTGCCCGGAATCATGCCAAGTCTGTTCTTCAACTTGCCAAACACTCTTTCATAAATAGAAAATGTCAAAATCTTTCAAACTCAAACTCCTCGTGACTTCTGGCATCTAGCCAAAAACATCTCAAATAACTTCACTTCTTCATCTTTCCCTCCTTTATTTCATCCTGATGGCACCACTGCCATCTCTTCTGTCTCTAAAGCTGAACTCTTCTCTCAAACCTTTGCTCACAACTCCACCTTGGATGATTCTGGGCTTGTCCTCCTCTCCTCCTCCCTCTGACTATTTCATGTCTACAATCAAAATTCTTCGTAATGATGTTTTCCATGCCCTCGCTGGCCTAAACCCTCGGAAGGCTTATGGACCTGATGGGGTCCCTCCTATTGTTCTCAAAAACTGTGCTTCTGTGCTTGCACCTTGCCTGGCCAAACTCTTCCAACTTTGTCTATCGACTTCTACCTTTCCTTCCTGCTGGAAGTTTGCCTACATTCAGCCTGTTCCTAAAAAGGGTGACCGTTCTAACCCTCAAACTACCGTCCTATAGCTTTAATCTCTTGCTTGTCTAAAGTTTTTAATCTATCCTGAATAGGAAGATTCTCAAACATCTGTCACTTCACAATCTTCTGTCTGATCGCCAGTATGGCTTCCGTCAAGGTCGCTCTACTGGTGATCTTCTGGCTTTTGGTCATCCTCTTTTAGAGATTTCGGTGAAACTTTTGCTGTTGCGTTAGACATATCAAAAGCTTTTGATAGAGTCTGGCATAAAGCTTTGATTTCAAAACTGCCCTCCTACGGCTTCTATCCTTCTCTCTGCAACTTTATCTCAAGTTTCCTTTCCGACCGTTCTATTGCTGCTGTGGTAAACGGCCACTGTTCTTCTCCTAAATCTATTAATAGTGGTGTTCCTCAGGGTTCTGTCCTGTCACCCACTCTCTTTCTATTATTCATTAATGACCTTCTTAACCAAACTTCTTGCCCTATCCACTCCTACGCTGATGATACCACCCTACATCTTTCCACATTCTTCCAGAGACGACCAACCCTTCAGGAAGTCAACAGATCACGCAGGGACGCCACAGAACGCCTGACTTCCGATCTTTCTAAGATTTCCGATTGGGGCAGAGAAAATCTAGTAGTTTTCAATGCCTCAAAACTCAATTCCTCCATCTATCAACTCGACACAACCTTCCAGACAACTATCCCTCTTCTTCAATGACACTCAACTGTCTCCCTCTTCCACAATGAATATCCTCGGTCTGTCCTTTGCTCATAATCTTAACTGGAAACTTCACATCTCATCTCTTGCTAAAACAGCTTCTATGAAGTTAGGTGTTCTGAGGCGTCTCCGCCAGTTTTTCTCGCCCCTCCAACTGCTTACTCTGTATAAGGGCCTTATCCGTCCCTGTATGGAGTACTCTTCGCATGTTTGGGGGTTCCAGTCACACAGTTTTGCTTGATAGGGTGGAATCAAAAGCTCTTCGTCTCATCAACTCCCCTCCTCTGACTAACTGTCTTCAGCCTCTTTCTCACCGCCGAAATGTTGCATCCCTTTCTATCTTTTATCGCTATTTTCATGGTAACTGTTCTACTGATCTTGCTAACTGCATGCCTCCCTCCTCCTGCGGCCTCGCTGCACAAGGCTTTCTTCTTCCTCTCATCCCTATTCTGTCCAACTCTCTAATGCAAGAGTTAACCAGTACTCTCAATCATTCATACCTTTCACTTGTAAACTCTGAAAATGCCCTCCGTATTTCTGCCTTCCTACGACTTGTCTTCTTTTAAGAGGGAGGTATCAAAACATTTACTCCATAATTTTGGCTAACGCTTTTCTTTTTTCTAAAGAACCAGCACCCAAGTCGGCCTTTTTTATGTTTTTGC
>NC_059259.1:54996-62246 GCF_017591435.1 Portunus trituberculatus
AAGTTCTAGAGGAGAGTTGACAGGGTTAGCTAGGGCCACTGGTTTCTTGTTCTCAAATGTGTTAGGTTTAGGGGCCACAAAAGAAAGTTGACGTTGAGAGGCCTTGCAATTTGGGTGTCTACATTTTTGGATCGTGTGACCTGGCTTCTTACAGTATGTACACCAGGGGGAATTATATGCATTTGGCGAGAATCCGGTTGGCTTACCACCCGCGCCCCAAAACCTTCCCCAAAGGAGGACCTAACATTAGATAGTGAACCACGACCTCTACTACCCAGGGATCCCATCAACAAAGCAAACGCATCAGCCACTTTAGCGGCAGACATAAGATCACTCTCTCCCGTTCTTCCACATGCCTCAGAATATTAAAGGTAACTTGTTCTTCCATTCTTCCAGGACCATTAGATTGAGCAACTCCGAAAAGGTGGTAATGTTAAGGGCGGCTAACCATTTCTTAAATTGTCTTAGTTTCTCACTAGCGAATTCAACATAGGTGTGAGACTCTGGTTTCACATACTTTCGAAACTGTTGTCTGTATCCATCAGAAGTGATAGAGTAGGCGTCTAGAATGTTACCTTTGATCTCTTCATATTCTACCTCATCACTAAGGCCGTTGTATACCCTATAAGCTTTTCCTACTAGCTTAGGGACAAGGAGAGACACCCACTGATCCTTGGGCCATTTATTCCTATTAGCAATGCTCTCAAAAGCGCGAAATGACCCGTCAACATCAGATTCATCAAAAGGGGGAACTAGCGGAGCAGCTGTAGCAGGATTAAAGCTTGCTAACTGTTTCTTTATATCTATTTCTTCCCCTCTAAACTTAGCGTCATTTCGTAGGGCTAACTCCTGAATTTCTAACTCTTTCTCCTGCCTTCTAAGTTGTAACTGAAATTCTCTCTTTCTTTTCTGCCTGTAGTTGCATTTGTTTTTCCTGTAGTTGCATTTCTTTTGCTTCTTTTTCTGCCTGTAGTTGCATTTGTTTTTCATGCATCCGGTATTCTAGTTTAAGCTTCTCAATTTCCCATTGACTTATCCTACTCTTATCCTGTTCTTCCTGGGGACTGTGTATTATAGTCCTCGTAGAGGCTGACATGGGAGTTAACTCTTCTATGGCATTTCCTAGCAACTGACCTTCTTGCACTAGATGTTCAACAACTACATTCTTAATGACCTCTTTAGTCATCTGAGACGTGATGGGAACATCAAAATGTTTAGCGATGGTCTTCCATTGGTCCTTCTTGATATTAGCATCTTTAAGTTGTTCCAGAGAAGGGTCGGCACAAAAATCTTCAACGTTAAACTGAGCGGAAGCCATATTAAATAGATGTTAAACCACAACAAAAAAAATGATAAGCGAATTACTTAAGTGAGGAACTTGGCAGAGTGATAATAAAGGCAACCTTGAAATTACCTAGATTATACTTAAGTAAACACTTATGAGTACAATCACTAATGAGGGGTAAACTAGAGAGTTACGGCATTAAGAGGGATCCGGATTACTCTAGTTACGAGACTTGAGAGTGAGGAGCGAATTGTACTGAGACTTGTTATTGATAAGGAGGCGGATTAGTCTGAGAGACTAGTTAAAATGGCCGATTCTAACTAGCGAGAAAAATGATCCGCGAAGTGAGGGGATTGAGGGTTCGCATGAACATATGATGATCCCAACACTTGGATAACACTTATTACACACCTGCCTATGTGCAAAAAGTAGAGATAAGTGCTATCGGTGAACACGCCTTTCTACCTGGTTTCCTGCTCTACCACTGCTATGCGATACCAATGAAAGTCACGAAGCACGTTTAACCCAAAAAGAGCTACTTGATCGCACAAAGGTAAATTTAAACCACACGCAGAGTAAGTCACAGAAAAAAAAAAACACATCAGAGTCACAACACCACAGAAACACAAGCAATCACAGAAAAAAAGTCACTGGTAAAATGGAACACTGAACATGGGTTATAATGGTCCTGTCACGGTCGCCAATTGTTACGTTCACCGGTTAAACTGGTAAGATTGGCATCGGGGAGCCGGTGAACAATAACAATAAAAAAAAACACTGCAGGTTCAACTGGTGAGGAAATGCAAAGGGGGCACTTTAAAAAGCTATTTTAATAACCCATAATGATATTGACACACATAGATATAACATGAAACATGAAACACAGATATATAACATGAAACACAGGAAAATGACATACACATATACATATAACACAGTAATAAATACAACAATAAAGAACCCAACTTAATACCTAACAATAATCCTAATCCTATATAGAGGCAATGTGGAAAGCACGGACGAGGGGAAGTGATACTTATGCGGTGTCGCAGTGGTGAAATGCTGGGTGATGGTTGATCCCACGGACCCAAGAGGCGTTGTGTTCACTGGTTGAGGCTTGGATCTCAACTTGCATTCCAGAAAGCTAAGAGCTGGCCCAATACTTCCGGTTGAGTCGAAAGGGGCTGCGTGAATCCAACTTCGGGACAGTAGCGGGGCTTCATGAAACGGTGACGTGGAAGGTTCACGAGACGGTGACGTGGAAGGGGAGGCGGAGAGGTGGCGAACGAGGTAACAAGCGGAGGAGGTGATGGTAGTAATGTATGTTACGGGCGGGCCGTAACAGGCATTTCATTCTAATTGGCACTGAAAACTGTCTAGGTACAATTCAGGAAAAATGCATTTTTGGCACAAAACAAATAGTATTAAGGTCACTAGTCTAACCTAACTTTGGCTATGAACCTATGTGTGCCTAACTCCTAACTGCTTTGGCAGTGCAGCTGCAGCATGGAATGCATAACTGAGAACAACAAAGACTGTCCTCAATGGAGTGTTTTATTTTAATACTATACTCATACATAAACTTCACCATATCCAGTGTATGGGAAATATGTAAACTTTCAGGCTTTATACTCTATTGAAAAGAGTAAGTATACATAAGCTCACTAGAGAAGTAGAACAACTTTCAATGACACGTTCACCTATAAGTACCCTAGCACTCCCTTAAGGTTACATTTATTCAAAACACATAAAAAATTACTGAAAATACCTGCCTTACAATACTCCCCTGTGCACTCTTAAACAAATTACCAATTAAAAATACACAAAGGCTGGAGAAAAGGAGAACGTAGGTGGTGTACCAATGACGCACTACGTTGTATCATGGCCAGAGTGAGTTAAAACACATACCTTTACCTCCCATGGTGGCAGGGCCCGGGCCTGTTCCCTCAGCCACGGGTGCTGGAGGGGCTGTTCCTGCAGCCACAGGTGCTGGAGGGGCTGCTGTAGCAGCAGCTACCATGGCGGTAGGTGCCCGAGCGTCTGTGGGAAGAAATGCGACACATATAACACCGTCTTTTATTCCTATAAATACTAATATTTTGGTCATATTGCCTTATTCCAACATTCTACAAGGGATAACAGACTTACCGCATTGTTTTTGATGTTCTGTGACATCGCATAAGCTATCAAAATAGCGTTGGCAGCCTCCACACTGAAAGCATAGTGGTGAAGAGGCGGCCATCTTTGCGGTTTGTTGATAAACAAAGGTTGCCAGACACCGCCAAGCATTCACCTCCGAGGAGCGCAAGGTCCCGCACGCTTCCGCAAGGCGAGCCGTATGCTGGTCCCCCCCGATTCGGGGGAAGTATGCCATACTGTACGCCTTACGGTCCCCAACGGAACGCGGCCCTGCTTGGGGTGTTTAGCTTCCTCGTTTCACCGAGGCCTTGCCCTCTCCATGGAGTGCACAGGCATAGACACTGCTTCCGTCTTGGAGGACGACCTGGCTTTGTCCAAGAACGACGTTTCTCCCGATCCTGTTCCTGCTGTGAACCACTGGCCTGCGTTACCTCGCTCTGAACCACTCCATCATGCTGAACGACCGTCCGCTACTCCTGCTCCTACCCTGCCTGTTCATGGTGCTCCTTTTCCCTCCTTCCGGTTCTCCCTTTCCCTCCCGGCCTTCGCTCCGAGGGACACCTATGTTAAGCTGTCGTTTACTGTCGACCAGTCCACCACCATCAAGTTGCGATGGCTGTCAGAAATCACCAAAGCCTTCAATCTCCAGCGGGACGCGGCAGAAGTTAAGATGGCCTCGGTCAAGTCTCGCTGCGTATACAGTTCCCCTAGTTTAAATCCCCCAGATGGGAACCGGTTCCCTTGTCGTGGTGGGGGGCCTTGCGTGCCCCTGTGACCTGGCGAGCTAGGCTAGAGAGGGCTTAGGCCCCTGCTCTGCCCTTTTGAGGGGGAGAGGGCTACCCATGCTAGTAAGGTCGCTCGTGAGGGGCCAGAATAAATAATTCCTACGTAGGCTGCCTGTGGACCAGCGGAGCCATCCTCTGGAGGGATCGCCCAATAGGGGCCGTCCTCTGCTGGATGGTTGGGTGTCCAGGCTGAGATGCTTTGGGAGGGGGGTCTCAGCTCTGTCGTGGACAAACATTCGTATCATGTGGAGCCTGTTTTTAAAACGACTGGTCCGCATGGGGACGAGGTACCCCGTCCACGGCAGCCAGCGCTTCCTCCCATTGTAGTCCCAGTAGGTGGTTTCCCTTGCCCCTGGAGCCATTTTTTGTGTAACTTTATATATATGGTGAAACACAAAAAACTATCACGTTCTCGTGAGGTGGCTGACCTGGCCCGCGAGATGTCATCTTCAGGTCTGAGTGGGAAGGAGGATCCCCCTCCACAAGAGCCTCCCGCAGCAGTCTCCTGTTTTGGGAGTTCTCCTGAGGACGTATTTCTGCTGCATATGACTCCCTTGTGATGGTAAATGTTAACCCATCATTTTCTTATCACGCTTTGCATTCACTTCTCAAGGTGTATGGCACGGTGCTACGCATTCGACTTGTTTATGATAAGAATTTTCCATCTAACCGCTGCTATGTGACTTTTCTATCCTGTGACGAAGCCCGTCTGGCTTATGAACATGTAGCATCTCTTCCCCTTGCTGGCTCTGGCTTTAAGACAGAACTTCTCCACTCTCGCAATATTTCGGACAGCGACACGGACTACATCCCAAATCTTTTTGACCACCATTCTGAGAGTTCAGTTCCTGAAGTCCGCTAGATCCCGCCTCACGTTGGTTTGTGGCCTATTACAAAACTGGGCGCAGGAATTTCATACATGCCTCCCGGTACCTGTCAAAAGAGATCGGCACGATTCCTGAAGGAAACCTCAAGAAATACGGTAAGGGCGTGCTAGCGCGAGCAGGCAAGGATGTTGCAACATCTACCATGTCCTTCTGACAGCATGTTTGAGACTATAAAGGCACATCTCACCTTTAATTACAGCAAAGGTTGTGTGTACAGTCAGGATCTTTACGAATTCCCTGATGAAGAAATACTAGCAATGTGTCCTAGCTCAGTCCAAAAGGTGACAAAGATGAGGAACTCCTCCAACATGGTCCTGCTCACCTTTTTTGGTTCCACCCTTCCTGACCGTGTTAATATCGGACCTATTAATCTTAGGGTGAGGCGTTTTCTTTCTCGCCCTCTCCAGTGTTTCTCATGTTATTCGTACGGTCCTGTTCATTTAGCCAATAGGTTTGCCCTTTTGTCTGATGACTCAGTTGAGTCAACTGTAAGAAGCGACGAGAATAATACGGACTTGACCAAACTTACCCATGTAGTTGATGTCCATTTGCCTCCTCCATCGCCTAAGCCTTTGAAGGGCAGGACCAAACGGCACCGCGGCTCTGCGGAGTAGATAGAATTTGCTCAGCCTAAACAATCTAAGGTTTCTCCCGGCGCACACGATCGTGAGTCCTCTAGGGACCGCTTTGCAATGGTAACTCCAGTTATTTCTGTCCAGCCTCCTGTGATGCGCTCCGTCCCAGATCGGGCTTCTTGTGATGAGGACGGTCTTAACAGCCGTCCCTTGCGGACCCGCTGTGTCAAAAAGTGGAGTCCAGCCTGACCCTCGTCCTCCGAGGTCCGGTTGGAGTGATGATGGTTCGCATCACTCACAGGCAAGCCGAAAGGCAGCGGTTGTACTGTAGAGGCCTTCGCGCCTCGTGGGGGGAACTCTGAGCTTTGCTGTCGGAGTTCTCTCCAGCCTGTGTAGCTCTACAAGAGACTATGCTAGGTGATAGTACTTATTCTAGTCCTCCTGGCTATCTTGCCATTTTTAGTACTCCTTTCCCTGACCAGGGCCACCACGGTGGCACAGCTATTCTAGTCCGTCAGGATATACCTGTTATCCCGTTACAACTTAACTCTCCCCTTCAGGTGGTTGCTGTTAAGGTCTTCATGGGACGACTGTACACCATTTGCAGTTTATATCTCCCTCCTCGGCTTCCTGTCTCCAGGGGTGAGCTTGACAGCCTGGTGAGCCAACTACCTTCGCCATTCCTCTTGTTGGGAGATTTAAACGGCCGTCACCCATTGTGGGATGAAGGTGCTAGTAATCCTCGTGGGGTTTTAATCGGTTCTTTTATTGAGGATGAGGGATCGGAGGTTTTAAATTCTGGGGATGTTACACATTTCCATAGTCCTACTGGGACTTTTACGGCTATCGATCTTTCTACTTGTACATCTAATTCTTTACTCGATTTTAATTGGCGAGTCCTACCAGATTTCCGATTTTAATAGAATCTGTGAAATCTGAGTCACAGTCCCGGCCCCCACGCTGGGTTTTAGACAAGGCAGATTGGCCTAGATTCACAGACCATACACCTTGAGAAGTGAATGCAAAGCGTGATAAGAAAATGATGGGTTAACATTTACCATCACAAGGGAGTCATATGCAGCAGAAATACGTCCCTCAGGAGAACTCCCAGAACAGGAGACTGCTGCGGGAGGCTCTTGTGGAGGGGAATCCTCCTTCCCACTCAGACCTGAAGATGACATCTCGCGGGCCAGGTCAGCCACCTCACGAGAACGTGATAGTTTTTTGTGTTTCACCATATATATAAAGTTACACAAAAATGGCTCCAGGGGCAAGGAAACCACCTACTGGGACTACAATGGGAGGGAGCGCTGGCTGCCGTGGACGGGTACCTCGTCCCCATGCGGACCAGTCGTTTTAAAAACAGGCTCCACATGATACGAATGTTTGTCCACGACAGAGCTGAGACCCCCCTCCCAAAGCATCTCAGCCTGGACACCCAACCATCCAGCAGAGGACGGCCCCTATTGGGCGATCCCTCCAGAGGATGGCTCCGCTGGTCCACAGGCAGCCTACGTAGGAACCATTTATTCTGGCCCCTCACGAGCGACCTTACTAGCATGGGTAGCCCTCTCCCCTC
>NC_059259.1:62746-100129 GCF_017591435.1 Portunus trituberculatus
TCTGAGAGACTAGTTAAAATGGCCGATTCTAACTAGCGAGAAAAATGATCCGCGAAGTGAGGGATTGAGGGTTCGCATGAACATATGATGATCCCAACACTTGGATAACACTTATTACACACCTGCCTATGTGCAAAAATAGAGATAAGTGCTATCGGTGAACACGCCTTTCTACCTGGTTTCCTGCTCTACCACTGCTATGCGATACCAATGAAAGTCACGAAGCACGTTTAACCCAAAAGAGCCACTTGATCGCACAAAGGTAAATTTAAACCACACGCAGAGTAAGTCACAGAAAAAACACATCAGAGTCACAACACCACAGAAACACAAGCAATCACAGAAAAAAAAGTCACTGGTAAAATGGAACACTGAACATGGGTTATAATGGTCCTGTCACGGTCGCCAATTGTTACGTTCACCGGTTAAACTGGTAAGATTGGCATCGGGGAGCCGGTGAACAATAACAATAAAAAAAAAACACTGCAGGTTCAACTGGTGAGGAAATGCAAAGGGGGCACTTTAAAAAGCTATTTTAATAACCCATAATGATATTGACACATAGATATAACATGAAACATGAAACACAGATATATAAAATGAAACACAGGAAAATGACATACACATATACATATAACACAGTAATAAATACAACAATAAAGAACCCAACTTAATACCTAACAATAATCCTAATCCTATATAGAGGCAATGTGGAAAACACGGACGAGGGGAAGTGATACTTATGCGGTGTCGCAGTGGTGAAATGCTGGGTGATGGTTGATCCCACGGTAGACCCAAGAGGCGTTGTGTTCACTGGTTGAGGCTTGGATCTCAACTTGCATTCCAGAAAGCTAAGAGCTGGCCCAATACTTCCGGTTGAGTCGAAAGGGGCTGCGTGAATCCAACTTCGGGACAGTAGCGGGGCTTCATGAAACGGTGACGTGGAAGGGGAGGCGGAGAGGTGGCGAACGAGGTAACAAGCGGAGGAGGTGATGGTAGTAATGTATGTTACGGGCGGGCCGTAACAGGCATTTCATTCTAATTGGCACTGAAAGCTGTCTAGGTACAATTCAGGAAAAATGCATTTTTGGCACAAAACAAATAGTATTAAGGTCACTAGTCTAACCTAACTTTGGCTATGAACCTATGTGTGCCTAACTCCTAACTGCTTTGGCAGTGCAGCTGCAGCATGGAATGCATAACTGAGAACAACAAAGACTGTCCTCAATGGAGTGTTTTATTTTTAATACTATACTCATACATAAACTTCACCATATCCAGTGTATGGGAAATATGTAAACTTTCAGGCTTTATACTCTATTGAAAAGAGTATGTATACATAAGCTCACTAGAGAAGTAGAACAACTTTCAATGACACGTTCACCTATAAGTACCCTAGCACTCCCTTAAGGTTACATTTATTCAAAACACATAAAATTACTGAAAATACCTGCCTTACAATACTCCCTGTGCACTCTTAAACAAATTACCAATTAAAAATACACAAAGGCTGGAGAAAAGGAGAACGTAGGTGGTGTACCAATGACGCACTACGTTGTATCATGGCCAGAGTGAGTTAAAACACATACCTTTACCTCCCATGGTGGCAGGGCCCGGGCCTGTTCCCTCAGCCACAGGTGCTGGAGGGGCTGCTGTAGCAGCAGCTACCATGGCGGTAGGTGCCCGAGCGTCTGTGGGAAGAAATGCGACACATATAACACCGTCTTTTATTCCTATAAATACTAATATTTTGGTCATATTGCCTTATTCCAACATTCTACAAGGGATAACAGACTTACTGCATTGTTTTTGATGTTCTGTGACATCGCATAAGCTATCAAAATAGCGTTGGCAGCCCCCACACTGAAAGCATAGTGGTGAAGAGGCGGCCATCTTTGCGGTTTGTTGATAAACAAAGGTTGCCAGACACCGCCAAGCATTCACCTCCGAGGAGCGCAAGGTCCCGCACGCTTCCGCAAGGCGAGCCGTATGCTGGTCCCCCCCGATTCGGGGGAAGTATGCCATACTGTACGCCTTACGGTCCCCAACGGAACGCGGCCCTGCTTGGGGTGTTTAGCTTCCTCGTTTCACCGAGGCCTTGCCCTCTCCATGGAGTGCACAGGCATAGACACTGCTTCCGTCTTGGAGGACGACCTGACTTTGTCCGATAACGACGTTTCTCCCGATCCTGTTCCTGCTGTGAACCACTGGCCTGCGTTACCTCGCTCTGAACCACTCCATCATGCTGAACGACCGTCCGCTACTCCTGCTCCTACCCTGCCTGTTCATGGTGCTCCTTTTCCCTCCTTCCGGTCCTCCCTTTCCCTCCCGGCCTTCGCTCCGAGGGACACCTATGTTAAGCTGTCGTTTACTGTCGACCAGTCCACCACCATCAAGTTGCGATGGCTGTCAGAAATCACCAAAGCCTTCAATCTCCAGCGGGACGCGGCAGAAGTCAAGATGGCCTCGGTCAAGTCTCGCTGCGTATACAGTTCCCCTAGTTCAAATCCCCCAGATGGGAACCGGTTCCCTTGTCGTGGTGGGGGGGCTTGCGTGCCCCTGTGACCTGGCGAGCTAGGCTAGAGAAGGCTTAGGCCCCTGCTCTGCCCTTTTGAGGGGGAGAGGGCTACCCATGCTAGTAAGGTCGCTCGTGAGGGGCCAGAATAAATGGTTCCTACGTAGGCTGCCTGTGGACCAGCGGAGCCATCCTCTGGAGGGATCGCCCAATAGGGGCCGTCTTCTGCTGGATGGTTGGGTGTCCAGGCTGAGATGCTTTGGGAGGGGGGTCTCAGCTCTGTCGTGGACAAACATTCGTATCATGTGGAGCCTGTTTTTAAAACGACTGGTCCGCATGGGGACGAGGTATCCCGTCCACGGCAGCCAGCGCTCCCTCCCATTGTAGTCCCAGTAGGTGGTTTCCCTTGCCCCTGGAGCCATTTTTTGTGTAACTTTATATATATGGTGAAACACAAAAAACTATCACGTTCTCGTGAGGTGGCTGACCTGGCCCGCGAGATGTCATCTTCAGGTCTGAGTGGGAAGGAGGATTCCCCTCCACAAGAGCCTCCCGCAGCAGTCTCCTGTTCTGGGAGTTCTCCTGAGGGACGTATTTCTGCTGCATATGACTCCCTTGTGATGGTAAATGTTAACCCATCATTTTCTTATCACGCTTTGCATTCACTTCTCAAGGTGTATGGCACGGTGCTACGCATTCGACTTGTTTATGATAAGAATTTTCCATCTAACCGCTGCTATGTGACTTTTCTATCCTGTGACGAAGCCCGTCTGGCTTATGAACATGTAGCATCTCTTCCCCTTGCTGGCTCTGGCTTTAAGACAGAACTTCTCCACTCTCGCAATATTTCGGACAGCGACACGGACTACATCCCAAATCTTTTGACCACCACTGAGAGTTCAGTTCCTGAAGTCCGCCAGATCCCGCCTCCACGTTGGTTTGTGGCCTATTACAAAATGGGCGCAGGAATTTCATACATGCCTCCCGGTACCTGTCAAAGAGATCGGCACGATTCCTGAGGAAACCTCAAGAAATACGGTAAGGGGTGCTAGCGCGAGCAGGCAAGGATGTTGCAACATCTACCATGTCCTTCTGACAGCATGTTTGAGACTATAAGGCACATCCACCTTTAATTACAGCAAAGGTTGTGTGTACAGTCAGGATCTTTACGAATTCCCTGATGAAGAAATACTAGCAATGTGTCCTAGCTCAGTCCAAAAGGTGACAAAGATGAGGAACTCCTCCAACATGGTCCTGCTCACCTTTTTTGGTTCCACCCTTCCTGACCGTGTTAATATCGGACCTATTAATCTTAGGGTGAGGCGTTTTCTTTCTCGCCCTCTCCAGTGTTTCTCATGTTATTCGTACGGTCACGGTAAAAACTCCTGCAAGGAGGCTTCCCGATGTGGTAATAGCTCGGCACTAGACTCACATTCTGAGGAGCATTCCAATGCTGCTGCTTATTGTTTTCATTGCCGTGATGCTCACCAAGTACGTTCCAGGCAATGCCCTAGGTATCGCCTGGAACATGATATTTTACAGCTCGCTAACAGTCAGTTCATCAGTTTAGGTAGTGCCCGCTGTGAACTTCTGTACCGCCAAAAGGACGGTACTGGTGCGACATCCTATGCTGCATTGGCCGCTCGCTCTTCTGCTGAGTCTGCCGGTCCGAAGACAACGACAAGTGCTACCTCTCGCTCTGTTGGAGCGTTTGGTCCTGTTCATTTAGCCAATAGGTTTGCCCTTTTGTCTGATGACTCAGTTGAGTCAACTGTAAGAAGCGACGAGAATAATACGGACTTGACCAAACTTACCCATGTAGTTGATGTCCATTTGCCTCCTCCATCGCCTAAGCCTTTGAAGGGCAGGACCAAACGGCACCGCGGCTCTGCGGAGTCGATAGAATTTGCTCAGCCTAAACAATATAAGGTTTCTCCCGGCGCACACGATCGTGAGTCCTCCAGGGACCACTTTGCAATGGTAACTCCAGTTATTTCCGTCCAGCCTCCTGTGATGCGCTCCGTCCCAGATCGGGCTTCTTGTGATGAGGACGGTCTTAACAGCCGTCCCTTGCGGACCCGCTGTGTCAAAAAGTGGAGTCCAGCCTGACCCTCGTCGTCCGAGGTCCGGTTGGAGTGATGATGGTTCGCATCACTCACAGGCAAGCCGAAAGGCAGCGGTTGTACTGTAGAGGCCTTCGCGCCTCGTGGGGGGAACTCTGAGCTTTGCTGTCGGAGTTCTCTCCAGCCTGTGTAGCTCTACAAGAGACTATGCTAGGTGATAGTACTGATTCTAGTCCTCCTGGCTATCTTGCCATTTTTAGTACTCCTTTCCCTGACCAGGGCCACCACGGTGGCACAGCTATTCTAGTCCGTCAGGATATACCTGTTATCCCGTTACAACTTAACTCTCCCCTTCAGGTGGTTGCTGTTAAGGTCTTTATGGGACGACTGTACACCATTTGCAGTTTATATCTCCCTCCTCGGCTTCCTGTCTCCAGGGGTGAGCTTGACAGCCTGGTGAGCCAACTACCTTCGCCATTCCTCTTGTTGGGAGATTTAAACGGCCGTCACCCATTGTGGGATGAAGGTGCTAGTAATCCTCGTGGGGTTTTAATCGGTTCTTTTATTGAGGATGAGGGATCGGAGGTTTTAAATTCTGGGGATGTTACACATTTCCATAGTCCTACTGGGACTTTTACAAAATGCGTGTGGTCGAGTCGACTGCGAGGTGATGTCTGCCTCGTCGTCCGCTGCACCCCACCTGCTCAGCTCTCTTTGGCGTTGATTGGTTGATCCACGTCACGCCGCGTCACGCAACCCGCTCAGCTCTGTGTGGCGTCGATTGGTCGGCCCACATCACGCCACTAGCTCGATGATGACGGTTCGAGATCAAGTGGCTCGGTGATATATATATATATATATATATATATATATATATATATATATATATATATATATATATATATATATATATATATATAGGAAATTTGCAAGGCTGTCAGGCCTACAAGTGACACTCCCTCTATCAGCAAAGCTACCTAATTCCATCTAACATCCCCATCCATAAATTTATCTAATCTTCTTTTAAAGCTCTTAAAACATGACCATTAAGTCCGTACCACTCATCAACCACTCTTTTTGAAAAGCAGGTTTTTTTTCTTTGTCTTTCCTAAGCATAAATTTTTGAAGGTTGAACCTATTATTTCTGGTTCTGTCCTCGTTACTGATCCTAAAATCTACGTTCATGTCCTCTGTTATAACCCTTATACCACTTAATTACTTCTATCAGATCTTAACCTACGTCTGTCTAAGGAATGCAAATGGAGTTTCTTAAGTGTCTCTTCGTATAAAATATTCCTCATATCATGTATCTTTTTAGATATCCTCCTTTGTACCAGCTACAAAAGACTATAATTCTTACTATATATAACAAGGGGACCAGAATTGTACCGTACAGTCAAGATCTTTTTCCTACGGTTTCTATCTCTTCTCTTAAGTTTCTTTACCGACCGTACTGTTGTTGCTCTGGTAGACGGCCACTGCTGTTCTCCTAAATTTATTAATATTGGCGTCCCACAGGGTTCTGTCCCTTCACACACTCTACTATTTATTAATGACCTTCTTAACCAAACTTCTTGACCGATCCACCCTACATCTTTCAACGTCCTTTCGACTTCCTTTCAGAGACATCCAACCCTACAGGAAGTCAGCAAATCACGTAAGGACGCCAATGAATGCCTGACTTCTGATATTTCCCTTCATCGACCATCCTGGTGAACAACTTGAGCAACATCCTACTTGTATTCCTGACCGTCTTGGAGATACGCACATGATTTTTTTTTTTTTTATCTATTCCTTACCTGTAATCCTTCTGCTTATGCTGTTACCCTATCGCCTCCGTTGGGCTTCTCCTACCACAATCTCATTTCTGTATCTTGTCCTATCTCTCCAATTCCTTCTCAGAATCTCCCAAAGCGGAGGTGCCTCTGGCGTTTTACCTCTGCCAATTAACGGGACCTAAGGAGGTATTCCCTGGAATGATTACTGTTTCCGTGTCAGAGACCCATATCCGTGTGGTAAACGCATTACAGAGGTGATTGTGTTTGGCATGGAGGAGTATATTAATTTTTTTTTTCAACCTAAACCTACTAAACCTTGGGTTAACACAGCCTGTTTTCGTGCTTTATATGATAGAGAGATTCCCCACAAAAGGTACTTGAGCCTTCCATCTGAATCTCACGCACTATATATCTCTACCCTGATTCACACTAAGTCTGTTCTTCAACTTGCCAAAAACTCTTTCATAAATAGAAAATGTCAAAATCTTTCAAACTCTAAATCCCCTCGTGACTTCTGGCATCTGGCCAAAAAATATCTCCAATAACTTTATTTCATCTTTCCCTCCTATATTTTATCCTGATGGCACCACTGCCATCTCTTCTGTCTCTAAAGCTGAACTCTCCTATCAAACCTTTGCTAACAACTCTACTTTGGATGATTCTGAGCTTGTTCCTCCTTCTCCTCCTCCCTCTGAATATTTTATTCCTGTAAATTAAAGCTCTTCGTAATGATATATGACGATATGTAGTTCTGTGTGTGTGTGTGTATGTATGTGTGCGTGGGTGAGCGTGTTTGAGAGGCGAGGAGGGCGGGAGGAATCTTCCTAGTCCAGGCAGCGGGGTGGATCCCTACCAGTCGTGAATGAGTGCTTGTTAGTGTGTTCAGATCATTGCTCTAACCGATGTTACTCTTTGTGGTGTGAAAGGTGTTGTGTGAGCTGTGTGGTACAGTAATGAATGCTGCGTGAGAGTTAGAGGTATGTGCGGGCGGTGGTGCACGACAGGACAAGGGAAGTTTTTGTCGCCTCGGGCAGCAAGTTGAGATGAAGTCTGGCTACACTGGGAGAAGGACGTTCGCTTGTTCGCTGTATCTCTGCGTTATCTTTGTGGCTAATAAACCGGAAAAGAGGTGCCTCTGTCTGCCTTTCCTGCTCTGAGTGAGCACCTGAATCTTACTGTTAAGTTCAACGCCCAAAATATCCTGGTTGCGGCCCACGAGACCTGGCAGAAGTGGAAGGTGGGGTGCCTGTGCAGACAACTACGGAGTGTAAGTGATCTACACCCCCGTGTAAGGACAGTTATGGGAAAACTGGTTTCGGGAGTACCGTAACAACTGGTGTCAGGAGTGGGATTCTGAAATGATAAAGTGATAAAGTGTTGTGCAGTGTTATGACTTTAAGTGACTAGGATATCGTCGGTAATGAACAGTGAGGACCCAGAAATGGTGGGAAACAGGAGGAGGCAAGCAGAGTGGTGTTGCCGCCTAGTGATGGTGAACAGGAAGAGGAACGCACGATCCCTCCTGAACACGAGGGAAAAGTGGTCATGCAGTGCAGGGGATGCTGGCCACATGAGGAAAAGTGATGGCCCACCAACAGGACGCCAGTATGAACTTGATGGCTCACCAACAGGAAGCCATGGTGGACATGATGGCCATGTTCTTGAACAAAGTGCAACAGTTGGCTACAAAGGAGGAGGTTAGTGCAGTTATGGGAGAGAGGATGGAACGAACCCCTCGAGGTACGAGTGAACACGTACACCTAGGAAACGTGCACCCAAGTAAAGGAAGAAGTGAAAGAAAGGATCGAAACGGTGGAGGAAAGTCTGCAGTGCTAAGCAGAGTAGGTGGCAACGTTGGAGGAGAATATGGTGCGGAAACAGGAGAGTACGCCAAATTTCGACCCTTAGGCAAGGGACAATATGGTCGAGCGTCGCTTGGCCGGAACCGCTTCTCTTCCCGCCTTGGCACAATGCATGCCACCTCCATCACCTCCCATCTCTCCCGTCAACTCTCCATCACCACCCTGGGACACCACTCACTACTGCGATGCCCATAACCTACCGACAAGGGAACATCTGGTGGTTAGTTCAGCTGAACGACATCCCCAGGGAGCCTGTGTAGGTGGGATGGTCGGTTGTGAGAAGAAAGTGACCGAGTATGACGGAAAAGTGTCGTTCGACACCTACCAGGCACAGTATGAGGTAATTGCTCGGCGTCAGAGATAGATACAGGAAGAGAAGGCCTTTCAGGCGTTGGAAGTGCTGGAGCATTTAACCCCCCCCTCTCAGCTGCGGTGTTATGACAGTGTGACGGGAACACTACAGCGTCGCTTCGGCAGGAGGCGACAATCAGAAGTATTCCGTGCACAGCTAAAGAATAGGAGGCGGGGAAAAGTTGAAGCCCTTCCTTTACTAGCACAGGACGTGGAAGCGTTAGTGAGAGGCGCGTATTCCATGGCCACGGAGGACACCGTGGACATGCTTGCGAAGGACTGCTTCGTGGACACCCTGCAGAATCGCCACCTGCAGATCCACGTCAATCAGGTGGCACACAGGAACGTGCAAGAGACTTTGGCACTGGCAGCAGAATTCGAAACCTTACGAGTGAGCTCAAGTTCTGTCCCCTCACACCACAGCAATGTGTCAGGCTGGATGAGTCGCCCGAATCGTAGATGGGCCAGACGGGCGCAAACAAGTGGCAGGGCACCCCCAACCTGGCAAGAGGGCGAGCCCTACACTAATGAAGGGGGCGTGCTTTGACTATGGAAAGCTTGGCCACAACAGGCAAGAATGCAGGAGCCATGCACGTTATTTTACGTAGGGAAGAGGGCCAGCCAAGGGCAAAAAAAAGAAAGTTAGAAAATGGCCCACTTGAGCGCAGGCTCTCCAAAGACTTCAAAAAGTGCCAAAACCGTCAGCCAGAATTAGGGGAGCAAATGCCTCGATACCTCCCTCTTAAAAGAAGACAAGTTGTAGGAATTCGGAAATACAGATGCAGGGAGGGAGTTCCAGAGTTTACCAGTGAAAGGGATGAATGATTGAGCGTACTGGTTAACTCTTGCATTAGAGAGTTGGACAGAATAGGGATGAGAGGAAGAAGAAAGCCTTGTGCAGCGTGGCCACAGGAGGAGGGGAGGCATGCAGTTAGCAAGATCAGTAGAACAGTTACCATGAAAATAGCGATAAAATATAGAAAGGGATGCAACATTTCGGCGGTGAGAAAGAGACTGAAGACAGTTAGTCAGAGGAGGGTAGTTGATGAGACGAAGAGCTTTCGATACCACCCTATCAAACAAAGCTGTGTGTCTGGAACCGCCCCCCCCCACAAACATGCGAAGAGTACTCCATACAGGAACGGACAAGACCCTTATACAGAGTAAGCAGTTGGAGGGCGAGAAAACTGTCGGAGACGCCTCAGAACACCTAATTTCATAGAAGCTGTTTTAGCAAGAGATGAGATGTAAAGTTTCCAGTTAAGATTATGAGCAAAGGACAGACCGAGGATATTCATTGTGGAAGAGGGAGACAGTTGAGTGTCATTGAAGAAGAGGGGATACTTGTCTGGAAGGTTGTGTCGAGTTGATAGATGGAGGAATTGAGTTTTTGAGGCATTGAAAACTACTAGATTTTCTCTGCCCCAATCGGAAATCTTAGAAAGATCGGAAGGTAGGCGTTCCGTGGCGTCCCTGTTTGATCTGTTGATTTCCTGAAGGGTTGGACGTCTCTGAAAGAACGTGGAAAGATATAGGGTGGTATCATCAGCGTAGGAGTGGATAGGGCAAGAAGTTTGGTTAAGGTCATTAATGAATAATAGAAAGAGAGTGGGTGACAGGACAGAACCCTGAGGAACACCACTATTAATAGGTTTAGGAGAAGAACAGCAGCCGTTTACCACAGCAGCAATATAACGGTCGGAAAGGAAACTTGAGATAAAGTTGCAGAGAGGATAGAAGCCGTAGGAGGGCAGTTTTGAAATCAAAGCTTTATGCCAGACTCTATCAAAAGCTTTTGATATGTCTAACGCAACAGCAAAAGTTTCACCGAAATCTCTAAAAGAGGATGACCAAGACTCAGTAAGGAAAGCCAGAAGATCACCAGTAGAGCGACCTTGACGGAAGCCATACTGGCGATCAGACAGAAGATTGTGAAGTGACAGATGTTTGAGAATCTTCCTATTCAGGATAGATTCAAAACTTTAGACAAGCAAGAGATTAAAGCTATAGGACGGTAGTTTGAAGGGTTAGAACGGTCACCCTTTTTAGGAACAGGCTGAATGTAGGCGAACTTCCAGCAGGAAGGAAAGGTACAAGTCGATAGACAAAGTTACAAGAGTTTGGCCAGGCAAGGTGCAAGCACAGATGCACATTTTTTGAGAACAATAGGAGGGACCCCATAAGGTCCATAAGCCTTCGAAGGGTTTAGGCCAGCAAAGGCATAAAAAACATCATTACGAAGATTTTTTATTGTAGACAGACATGAAATAGTCAGAGGGAGGGACAAGCCCAGAAGCGTCCAAGGTGGAGTTGTGAGCAAAAGTGTGAGAAAAGAGTTCAGCTTTAGAGACAGAAGAGATGGCAGTGGTGCCATCAGGATGAAATAAAGGAGAGAAAGATGAAGTGAAGTTATTTGAGATGTTTTTGGCTAGATGCCAGAAGTCACGAGGAGAGTTTGAGTTTGAAAGAATTTAATAACAGACTTGGCATGATTTCGGGCACAGATATAAAGTGCATGAGATTCAGGAGATGGAAGGCTCAAGTACCTTTTGTGGGCAACCTCTCTATCATGTATAGCACGAGAACAGGCTGAGTTAAACCAAAGTTTAGAAGGTTTAGGTTGAGAAAAAGAATGAGGAATGTACGCCTCCATGCCAGATACTAACACCTCTGTTATGCGTTCAGCACAAAGAGATGGGTCTCTGAAACGGAAGCAATAATCATTCCAGGGAAAATCAGCATAATACCTCCTCAGGTCCCCCAAACTGGTAGAGGCAAAACGCCAGAGGCACCTTCGCTTTGGGGATCCTGCGGAGGATTGGAAAAATAGGACAAGATACAGAAATGAGATTGTGATCGGAGGAGCCCAACGGAGATGAAAGGATGACAGCATAAGCAGAAGGGTTAGAGGTGAGGAAGAAATCAAGAATGTTGGGCATGTCTCCAAGACGGTCAGGAATACGAGTAGGGTGTTGCACCAGTTGCTCTAGGTCATGGAGGATAGCAAATTGAAGGCTAATTATTCACCAGGGTGGTCAGTGGATGGAGAGGAAAGCCAAAGCTGGTGGTGAACATTGAAATCTCCAAGAATGGACATCTCAGCGAAAGGGTAGAGGGACAGAATGTGCTCCACTTTAGAAGTTAAGTAGTCGAAGAAATTACTATAGTCAGAAGAGTTAGGGGAGAAATAAACAGCACAGATGATTTTAGTGTGAGAGTGACTGTTAAGTCGTAGCCAAATGGTGGAAAATTCGGAAGGCTCATGAGCGTGGGTACGAGAGCAAGTTAAGTCGTTGCGTACATAGACGCAACATCCAGCTTTGGAATGAAAATGAGAATAGAGAAAGTAGGAGGGAACAAAGAAGGGGCTACTGTCAGTTGCTTCAGATAGCTGTGTTTCGGTGAGGAAAAGAAGATGAGGTTTAGTAGAGGAGAGGTGGTGTTCCACAGATTGAAAATTAGATCTAAGACCACGAATATGGTTAATGTAGAAAAAAGTTGAGGGAGCTGTCAAGGCATTTGTGGTCTTCAACAGGAGAAGTGTCCGACCTGTGTACATTTTTGGTCCCCTACCCAAAAGGGGGACTCCGAGGCGTTGTTTATTTTGGGTCCCATTTTTCTTTTTAATTTTGATTTGGAATGAAGAGTGTATGTGTGGTAAGTGCATGTAGTTTTGTGTGAAGAAGGAGAGCTGTCTTTAGAGGGTAGGCTGTGACTACCCTCTTGAGTTGTGAGACACAAAGGGAAACATTCAACGAGATCACAACTAGCTTTAATGGAAGGATCACAGCACCTCCTGAACTAGAGTTATTAGATCTCACTGGGAGTAAGTTATTGTTTCGGTAGGTGTCTACTACGTCCTCCTGAAGTACTACCTCCTCCTTGCGTGCTCCTGTGACCTGGTGAGCTAGGCTAGAGGGGGCTTAGGCCCCTGCTCTGCCCTTTCGAGGGGGAGAGGGCTACCCATGCTAGTAAGATATGAGGGGCCAGACAAAATTATTCCCACGTAGGCTGCCAGTGGACAGCGGAGCCGCCTGCTGAAGGGATCGCCCAGTAGGGCCCGTCCATTGCTGGATGGTTGGGTGTCCGGGCTGGGATGCTTTTGGAGGGGGTTCTCAGCTCTGTCGTGGACAAACATTCGTAGCATGTGGGGCCTTTTTTTTAAAACGACTGGTCCGCATGGGGACGAGGTACCCCGTCCACGGCCGCCAGCGCTCCCTCCCATTGTACACGTAGTCCCAGTAGGTGGTTTCGCTTGTCCCTGGAGCCAATTTTTTGTGTAACTTTACACATATGGTTAAACACAAAAAACTGTCAAGTTCTCGTGAGGTGGCTGACCTGGCCCGCGAGACGTCATCTTCAGGTCTGAGTGGGAAGGAGGAGTTCTTCTGAGGGACGTATTTCTGCTGCATATGACTCCCTTGTGATGGTAAATGTTAACCCATCATTTTCTTATCACGCCTTGCACTCACTTCTCAAGGTGTATGGCACGGCACGGTTGTTCGCATTTGACTTGTTTATGATGAGGACCTTCTAACCACTGCTATGTAACTTTTCTGTCATGTAATGAAGCCCGTCTGGCTTATGAACATGTAGCATCTGGCTTTAAGACAGAACTTCTCCACTCTCGCAATATTTCTGACAGTGACACGGAATGCATCCCAAATCTTTTTGGCCACTATTCAGAGAATTCAGTTCCTGAAGTCCGCCAGATCCCGCCTCTACGTTGGTTTGTGGCCTACTACAGAAATGGGCGCGGGAATTTCATCAATGCCTCCCGGTACTTGTCCAAAGAGATCGGCACGATTCCTGAGGGAAACCTCAAGAAATATGGGAAGGGGTGCTCGTGCGAGCGAAAGATATCACAGGCAAGGATGTTGCAACATCTACCATGTCCTTCTGACAGCATGTTTGAGACTATTAAGGCACATCCCACCTTTAATTACAGTAAAGGTTGTGTGTACAGTCAGGATCTTTATGAATTTCCTGAGAGGAAATACTAGCAATGTGTCCTAGCTCAGTCAAAAGGTGACTAAGATGAGAACTCCTCCAACATGGTCCTTCTCACCTTTTTGGGTCCACCCTCCTGACCGTGTTAATATCGGTCCTATTAATCTTAGGGTGAGGCGCTTTGTTTCTCGCCTCTTCAGTGTTTCTCATTATTCGTACGGTCACGGCAAAAGCTCATGTAAAGAAGCTTCTATGTGGTAATTGCTCTGCACTAGACTCACATTCAGAGGAGCATTGCAATGCAGCTTATTGTTTCCATTGCCGTGATGCTCACCAGGTACGTTCCAGGCAATGCCCCAGGTATCGCCTGGAGCAGGACATTCTACAGCTTGCTAACACTCAGTTCATCAGCCTCGGTAGCGCCGCCGTGAACTCCTGTACCGCCAGAAGGACGGTACTGGTGCGACATCCTATGCTTCATTGGCCGCTCGCTCTTCAGCTGAGTCTGCCGGTCCAAAGACAACCCTTCTGCTACCTCTCGCTCTGTTGGGGCGTGGTCCTGTTCATCTGGCCAATAGGTTTGCCCTTTTGTCCGATGACTCAGTTGAGTCATCTCTCAAGAAGTGACGAAAATAATACGGACTTGACCAAAGTAACCCATGTAGTGGATGTCCATTTGCCTCCTCCATCGCCTAAGCCTTTGAAGGGCATGACCAAACGGCACCGCGGCTCTGCGGAGTCGTTAGATTTAGCTCAGCCTAAGCAGTCTAAGGTTTCTCCCGGTGCACATAATCGTGAGTCCTCCAGGGACCGCTCTGCAAGGGTAGCTCCAGTAGTTTCTGTCCAGCCTCCTGTGACGCCCTCCGTCTCAGATCGGGCTTCTTGTGATGAGGACGGTCTTTGCATGGAGACGTCCGATGATATTGTCACAGCCGTCCTCGTGGACCCACTGTATCGGAAAGTGCAGTCCTGCCTGATCCTCGTCCTCCGAGGACCGGTAGGAGGGATGATAGTTTGCATCACTCACCGGTAGGCCGAAAGACTGCGGTCCAACGACCCGGTACATCTCAACTCCCGGTGTCTTCTCGTCGGTTGATCATTTCTAGTCAGGTGAGTCACGGGCAGCCCATTCAAAAGGCTCGCCCGTCCACTGCACCTAAATAGTCATCTTCAAGCTTCTACAGTGGAACTGTAGAGGCCTTCGCGCCTCGTGGGGGGAACTCCGAGCTTTACAAGAGGCTTTGCTAGCTGATAGTACTTATTTTAGTCCTCCTGGCTATCGTGCCTTTTTTAGCACTCCTTTCCTTGTCCGTCAAGACATACTTGTTGTCCCCTTGCAACCTAACTCTCCTCTTCAGGTGGTTGCTGTTAAAGTTTTTATGGGACGATCCTACACTATTTGCAGTTTATATCTCCCTCCCCGGCTTCCTGTCTCCAAGGGTGAGCTTGACGGCCTGGTGCGTCAGCTGACTCCGCCTTTTCTTTTATTGGGTGATTTTATTGGGATGAAGGTGCTAGTAATCCTCGTGGGATTTTAATCGGTTCTTTTATTGAGGATGAGGGATTGGAGGTTTTAAATTCTGGGGATGTTACACATTTCCACAGTCCTACTGGGACTTTTACAGCTATTGATCTTTCTATCTCTACTTCTAATTCTTTCCTTGATTTTAATTGGCGGGTCCTACCGGATTTACACGGTAGTGACCACTTTCCGATTTTATTGAAATCTGTGAACTCTGAGTCCCGGCCTCCACGCTGGGTTTTCGACAAGGCAGATTAGCCTCGATTCATAGACCTTAGCTCTTTTATCAGTTCATTGGCTGACTTTACTGCTTGTACTGAAGCTGTTGATTATTTTAACGATTTTTTTTTTTTTTCAGTAGCGCTTCAGACAATCCCTAGGACGTCAGGTCGCTTTACTAAGCGTCCCGTTCCTTGGTGGAACGCTGCATGCACTAAAGCTGTGTAAGAGAAACGGGCTGCTTTCTCTCGTATCCGGTGACATCGCGGGGACCCGCAGTGCCTGGAAGCTTTTCGGCGCTGCCGAGCTCAGGCCCGCCGCGTTTTGAAACAGGCACAAAGAGCCTCTTGGAAAGCTTATGTGTCTTCCATTAATGCCCACACCCCTCTTACGGATGTCTTTAACAAAGTCCGCCGAATTGCTGGGAAGTATTCTGCTTCTCCCCCACCAGTTTTGTTGTCTGCTGGGCGAACGGTGGCAGACCCTAGGACTGTCGCCGACCTCTTCGCGGAGCACTTTGCCAGTGTTTCCCGGAGGCTTTCTGCAGCCCCGGGCGCACGTTACCGCCAGAGAATGGAATCTCTCGGCATAAACTTTTCTTCCCTCCCCCAGATGGGAACCGCCTTGTCGTGGTGGGGGGGCTTGCGTGCCCCTGTGACCTGGCGAGCGAGGCTAGAGGGGGCTTAGGCCCCGGCTCTACCCTTTTGAGGGGGAGAGGGCTACCCATGCTAGTAAGGTCGCCACTGAGGGGCCAGACTAAATGGCTGCCAGTGGACCAGTGGTGCTACCTGCTGGAGGTATCGCCCAGTAGGGTCCGTCCTGTGCTGGATGGTTGGGTATCCAGGCAGGGATGCTTTGGGAGTGGGGTCTTAGCTCTGTCGTGGACAAACTTTCTGCATCATGTGGGGCCTTTTTTTTTTAAACGATTGGTCCGCATGGAGACGAGGTACCACGTCCACGGCAGCCAGCGCTCACTCCCATTGTCGTCCCAGTAGGTGGTTTCCCTTGCCCCTGGGGCTAATCTTTTGTGTTACTGTTTTTTTTTTTTTTTATATGGGAAAATACAAAAAATCTTCAAGTTCTCGTTAGGTGGATGACCTGGCCTACGAGACGTCATCTTCAGGTCTGAGTGGGAAGGAGGATTCCCCTCCACAAGGACCTTTCGCAGCAGTCTCCTGTTCTGGAAGTTCTTCTGAGGGTCGCATTTCTGCTGCATATGACTCTCTTTTGATGGTAAATGTTAATCCATCATTTTCTTACCACGCCTCGCACTCACTTCTCAAGGTGTATGGCACGGTTCTACGCATTCGACTGGTTTATGAAAAGGACTTTCCATCTAACCACTGCTATGTAACTCCTCTGTCATGTGATGAAGCCCGTCTGGCTTATGAAAATGTAGCATCTCTGCCCCTTGCCGGCCATGGCTTTAAAACTGAATTTCTCCAGTCACGTAATATTTCAGAGAGTGACATGGATTACATCCCAAATGTTTTTGAAAACTATTTAGAGAATTCAGTTCCAGCAGTCTGCCAGATCCCGCCTCCACGTTGGTTTGTGGCGTACTATAGAAATGGGCGTGGGAATTTCATCCATGCCTCCCTGTACCTGTCCAAAGAAATAGGCAAGATTCCTGAAGGGAATCTGAAGAAGCACAGGAAGGGGGTGCTTGTGCGAGCAAAAGATCTTACGCAAGCGAGCATGTTGCAACATTTCCCATGCCCTTCTGACAGCATGTTTGAGACTGTTAAGACTCATCCCACCTTTAACTATAGCAAAGGTTGTGTTTATAGTTAAGATCTCTATGAATTCCCAGAAGAGGAAATACTAGCAATATGCCCTAGCTCAGTACAAAAGGTGACTAAGATGAGGAACTCTTCCAACATGGACCTTCTCACCTTTTTTTGGTTCCACCCTTCCTGACCGTGTTCATATCGGTCCTATCAACCTTAGGGTGAGGCGCTTTGTTTCTCGCCCTCTTTAGTGCTTCTCATGGAATGGTGCAGCTTATTGTTTCAATTGCCGTGATGCTCACCAGGCACGTTCCAGGCAATGCCCCAGGTATCGCCTGGAGCAGGACATTCTACAACTTGCTAACACTCGGTTCATTAGCCTAGGTAGCGCCCGCCGTGAACTCCTGTACCGCCAGAAGGACGGTACTGGTGCGACATCCTATGCTGCATTGGCCGCTCGCTCTTCTGCTGAGTTGGCCGGTCCGAAGATGACAACTCCTGCTATTTCTCGCTCTGTTGGGGCGGGTGGTCCTGTTCATTTGGCCAATAGGTTTGCCCTATTGGCCGATGACTCGGTTGAGTCAACTCTTAGAAGTGACAAGACAAATACGGACTTGACCAATGTCACCCATGTAGTAGATGTCCATTTCCTACCTGTATCGCCTAAGCCTTTGAAGGGGCTGAACAAACGGCAAATCGATAGATTTAGCTCAGACTAAACAGTCTAAAGTTTCTCCCGGTGTACGTAATCGTGAGTCCTCGAGAGACCGTTCTGCAATGGTAGCTCCAGTAGTTTCTGTCCAGCCTCCTGTGACGCCCTCCGTCTCAAATCGAGTTTCTTGTGATGAGGACGGTCTTAGCATGGTGACGTCCAATGATATTGTCACAGCCGTCCCTTGCGGATCCGCTGTGTCAAAAAGTAGAGTCCAGCCTGACCCTCGTCCTCCGAGGACCGGTAGGAGTGATGAAAGGCTTCGGCCCAACGACCCGACACATCTCAACACCCGGTGTCTTCTCGTCGTTTGATGGTCAGGTCAGGTCAGTCACGGGCAGCCTCAAAAGGCTCGCCCGCACACTGCACCCAAATAGTCATCTTCAAGCTTCTACAGTGAAACTGTAGAGGCCTTCGCGCCTCGTGGGGGAAACTCCGAGCTTTACTTTCGGAGTTCTCTCCAGCCTGTGTAGCTCTGCAAGAGACTATGATTGGTGATAGTACTTATTCTAGTCCTCCTGGCTATCGTGCCTTTTTTTAACACTCCTTTCCCTGACCAGGGCCACCATGGTGGCACATGTATCCTTGTCCGTCAAGATATACCTGTTGTCCCTTTGGAACTCAACTCTCCCCTTCAGGTGGTTGCTGTTAAAGTTTTTATGGGACGATCCTACACTATTTGCAGTTTATATCTCCCTCCTCGGCTTGACGGCCTGGTGCGTCAGCTACTTTCGCCATTCCTCTTGTTGGGAGATTTTAACGGCCGTCACCCATTGTGGGATGAAGGTACAAGTAATCCTCGGGGGGTTTTAATTGGTTCTTTTATTGAGGATGAGGGATCGGAGGTTTTAAATTCTGGGGATGTTAAACATTTCCTACTGGGACTTTTACGGCTATCGATCTTTCTATTTGTACTTCTAATTCTTTACTCGATTTTTATTGGCGGGTCCTACCAGATTTACACGGTAGTGACCACTTTCCGATTTTATTACAATATGTGAAATCTAAGCCACAGTCCCGGCCCCCACGCTGGGTTTTAGACAAGGCAGACTGGCCTCGATTCACAGACCTTAGCTCTTTTATCCATACGCTTGCTGACATTTCTACTTGTGCTGAGGCTGTTGATTTTTTTTTTTTTTTTCAGTAGTGATTCAGACAATCCCTAGGACGTCGGGTTGCTTTACTAAGCGTCCCGTCCCGTTCCTTGGTGGAACGCAGCTTGCACTAAAGCTGTGCAAGAGAAACGGGCAGCTTTCTCTCGTCTCCGGCGACATCGTGGGGACCCGCAGTTACTGGAAGCTTTTCGGCGCTGCCAAGCTCGGGCCCGCCGCTTTTTGAAAGAGACACAAAGAGCCTCGTGGAAAGCTATGTCTCTTCCATAAACGTCCGCACCCCTCTTACGGATGTCTTCAACAAAGTCCGCCGAATTGCTGGGAAGTATTCTGCTCCTTCCCCACCAATTTTGTTGTCTGCTGGGCGAACGGTGGCAGACCCTAGGAATGTCGCCGACCTCTTCGCGGAGCACTTTGCCAGTGTTTCCCGGAGGCATCCTGCAGCCCCGGGCGCACGTCACCGCCAGAGAATGGAATCTTTCGGCATAAACTTTTCTTCCGTTGGAAGGGAGTCTTATAATGTCCCTTTCTCTACTTCCGAGTTGCAGACTGCTTTGTCCCTGTGTCACGACTCTTCTCCTGGGCCAGATGATATACCTTATGCCTTCTTGCGCCACATGTCTGACAGTGCTTTTAACTTTCTTTTAAATCTTTATAATATGATTTGGCATACCGGTGACTTTCCTACTTTTCTTCCTAGACTCATGTGGTACTTGGAGAGGGGGAAGTACTTGTCATCGGTACAGTACGGCTTCAGAAAGATGAGGTCTACTACTGATGCTCTTTTATCCCTAGAGTCTTCCATTTGTAAGGCCTTCGCTAATCACCACCATCAAGTAACAGTGTTTTTTGACCTGGAGAAGGCCTACGACACGGCTTGAAGTCATGGTATTTTACAGTCTTTATTTAATTTTGGCCTTCGTGGCCACCTTAAACTTTTTATCCAGCAGTTTTTATCCAGACGTTTTTTACGGGTTCGTGTGGGGAGTGTTCTCTCTGAGGCTACTGGCGTTTCACAGGGAAGTATTCTTAGTGTTACATTATTTGCAGTCGCCATAAATGGTGTTATTGATATTCTCCCAGATGGCATTCACAGCTCCTTATATGTTGATGATTTATGTATTTCATTTGCTGCTACTAGGATGTCACTGATTGAGCGCAAGCTCCAACTGGCGATCAATACGGTGTCCAGTTGGGCCAACATGAACGATTTTCGATTCTCCACATCAAAGACCGTAGACATGGATTTTAGCTGCAACCGTGGCTATTGGCGTCTATTGGATGGATACCACGGTCTTGGAGGTAGAAAATTGAAAACTGTTCATGTTGGCCCAACTGGACACCCTATTGATCGCCAGTTTGAGCTTGCGCTCAATCAGTGACATCTCAGTAGCAATGAAATCATTCATCACATCAGCTCTGAATGCCATATGGGAGAGTATTAACACCTTTGGAGACTGCGAATAATGTAACACTGAATACTTCCTGTGGAACGTCATCATTTGAGCAGTAGCCTCAGAGAGAACAGTCACTGTACCGTACGTTTGAATCTGCTAGGAAGGTCACGAAGGCTTAAACAAGGACTTGTGCCATGACATCAAGCCGTGTCGTAGACTTCACCAGGTCGAAAACACTGTTACTTGATGGTGGTGTCGAAGGCCTCACAAATGGAAGACTTAGATGAGCATCAGCAGTAGACCTCATCTTCGATGCTCGATGACAAGTTTCTGTACCCTGTGTTACATTTACCATCTTTTCTAACACTTTACAAATGCAGGATGTCAATGTTGCGGGACTCGCGTTCGCAGGCGTATGTTACTCGACCGAGGATTTCTCCATCGACCCCACTCCTGTCTACTCTTTCCGGCTCCCACGAGTTGGTTCTTGGCAGCTTCCGGTTGTTTCAATATGCTCTCCTGCAATGGATGGCAAGAAGGATTTTCTGCCAGCTCTGTCCCACACACGGTTTTTAGAACACTTTTTTATCCATTCTGATGACATCCCCCTTTTTACTGATGGTTCCAAATCCGACGCAGGCGTTGGATTTAGTGTGGTTTTCCCCTCTTTTTATTGGTCTGGCAGTCTTCCTTCGATAGCCTGCGTCTTTACTGCGGAGCTGTCTGCCATAGTCCTAGCTTTACAGATTATTTTTACTCTCCCGCTTTCGTCTTTTACAATTTTTAGTGACTGTCGTAGTGCTCTTACTACGAAGGTGTTCCAGGGAATGAACACGCAGACCTCCTCGCTAAATAGGCAGCAAGTCACGCTCCATCTCCTTCCCCTGTTCCGTTTCGAGATGTATTTCATGCAATTCGTGTGGCGATTGCAGCAATTTGGCAGGGGAGAGATTACTACTTCCACACTCCCTCAGTGGACTTACACCTATTTCCGGGATCGCCGTGCACAGACTTTATTGGCGCGACTTCGTATAGGTCACACGTACCTTACACAAAGGTATCTCCTGACCAGGGACCCTCAACCTTACTGTGATGATGCCGCTCACCGTGCGGCACCTGTTGGTAGAGTGCCCTAGTTTGATCGAGTTACGACACCGCTACCTCTACCGCTATCGCGGTAGGGATAGCGGTGTCTATTATATTTCAAAGGTCCTTGGACCAGAATGTCTGGCCTAGGGCCTAGGGCCATGACATTTTTAGGTTTTTGGGAGAAGCTGGCCTTCTCCCAAAGCTTTGAATTTTATTATTTTATTCTATGTATTTTAATATTTTATTTACTTTTATTTATTTTTTTTAGTTTCTAGATATTATATTGTTTTTAACTGTTTATATTTTATATAGTGTTTTTTAAATTATTGAAGCGGCGCCATATGACCTTAGTCGTTGCGGCGCCTTATTTAAAAATCCATCCATCCATCAATCCTGGAATGAAGATGTAGATCGCCTTGCTAAAGAGGCAGCAAGTCGCGCTCAAACTCCTATATCTGTTCCGTTTCGAGATGTATTTCACTCTATTCGTGTGGCGGTTGCAGCATTATGGCAGAGGAGATGGCTAACGGGGGTCTCAACCTCGAAAATGGGAGAGATCACTACTTCCACTATCCCTTAGTCGACATACTCCCATGTCCGGGATCGCCGTGCACAGACTTTATTGGCGCGACTTCGTATAGGTCACACGTACCTTACACAAAGGTACCTCCTGACCAGGGACCCTCAACCTTACTGTGATGACTGCTTGGTGCCGCTCACCGTGCGGCACCTGTTGGTAGAGTGCCCTAGTTTGATCGAGTTACGACACCGCTACCTCTACCGCTATCGCAGTAGGTATAGCGGTGTCTATTATATCTCAAAGGTCCTTGGACCAGAGTGTCTGGCCTAGGGCCATGACATTTTTAGGTTTTTGGGAGAAGCTGGCCTTCTCCCAAAGCTTTGAATTTTATTATTTTATTATATGTATTTTAATATTTTACTTACTTTTATTCTTTTTTTTTTCTAGTTTCTAGATATTATATTGTTTTTAACTGTTTATATTTTATATAGTTTTTTAAATTATTGAAGCGGCGCCATATGACCTTAGTCGTTGCGGCGCCTTATTTCAAAATCCATCCATCCATCAATCCTGGAATGAAGATGTAGATCGCCTTGCTAAAGAGGCACCAAGTCGCTCTCCAACTCCTACCCCTGTTCCGTTTCGAGATGTATTTCACTCTATTCGTGTGGCGGTTGCAGCATTATGGCAGAGGAGATGGCTAACGGGGGTCTCAACCTCCAAAATGGGAGATCACTACTTCCACTATCCCTTAGTCGACATACTCCCATGTGCACAGACTTTATTGGCGCGATTGCGCATAGGTCACACGTACCTTACACAAAGGTACCTGTTGACCAGGGACTGAGGCTCAGCCTTACTGTGAAGATTGTTTGGTGCTGCTCAGCGTGCGGCACCTGCTGGTGGAGTGCCCTAGTTTGATCGAGTTACGAAACCGCTACCTCTACCGATGTCGCGGTAGAGATAGCGGTGTCTATTATCTCTCAAAGGTCCTTGGAGCAGAGTGTCTGGCCTAGCTAGGCGGATATATGACTAAATTGTTCATTTTGGGTTAAAAGCATGACATTTGGCAGAAAGTTAGGCTAGGCCTATATGATGATTTTCAGATATGGGGCCATCATGAACTCTGCCCAGGAGGCGAATGGCAGCCATTTTCCAATATGGCCGCCAGTAAAATGTACATAACCTAATTCAGGGTAATTTTGTCAGCATAACGTGTTTAAAAGTGGATTAAATGCTTTCAGATTAATAAGATATTTATTATGACGTTCTGAGGGTAACTACATATTTGACCTATGATGACCTATGATGACCTTGGTTGACCTTAAAATGACAATTTTTGCGAAAATAGGGGAAATACCCCTTTTTTACCCAAAACATCATATTTTTTCGGATTTTTGTCCTCGGTAAGTTTTATTACCATAGTATCGCTCGGTCGAGTCAATCTCCGACCGTCATCAGGCGGTTGCTGACCCTGAGAAAGGCCTAATAATATGTTGAATATGGACAACCTACTTCAAAAATACGTAAACAAAGCTGAACCGTTACGCGAACTTGAGCCCTATATGTAGGTAATACATAGTGGTACACAATACACTCGTACAATACACTCAATACACAAAGAGTGGGGTACAAAATGTCATTACTACACAAACTATACACTGACGGTCCAGTACCGTACACACCGAGCCTCAGCCGATAGCCCCAGTGAGTGTCACTGTTAGTTTTCACAGTCACCTCCACACTGGCAGAGAGCAGTACACCTCAAGGCCGCCTTGTTGCACTTGCAGTGACCTCTGCAACCTTTTCTGCAGCCACAGCACAGCAGCTCTCGAGAGGAGATGCTGGCCTCAGGAAGGGTAGTCCACAGTGGCTTCCAGTCTGGTGGCTCTGTCCAACCCCAGTCTCCTGGAGATGGAAGGGCAGGAGCGGCAGTAAAGGCTTGCCCCCAGATGTGGCCAGCCTGGTAGACTGCCCTCTTGGCATGCTGCACCAGTGCAGCTCTCGTTGGCGGCAGCGATTCCATTGGCATGCCCCGCTTGGTGAAGAGATGCTGGCGCACTTCGTCAATGCTGTCCAGGTCACTGGTGCGGTCATACAGGAAGACTGTGAAGTGCTCCAGCATGGTCATAGCTTCATCATCTATCTCTCCAGGAGCATCGCACAGGAGACCAAACGTGGCTGTTACATCATCAAAGGCATTCCAGGTCTGCCATGCTAGCTTCTTCCCTCTTCTGGTGAAGGATGAGACGACATCACACCCTGTGTAAGCATGGAACATAGGTAGAGCAGTGGCTCTTTCAGGACCAATGCGAGATGCTATTTCGTCGGCAGGTATGTATTTGAAGTTCTGGCCAGTCCCAAAAGCAATCCACAGGTGCTTTAAGTGTAGCCTTGGCACTGCAGCGACTGACAGGACCACCACATCGGTATCAACTGTACGCAGGACAATCTTCTGGCATCCTTGTCGGACAGCATCAGCAGTGTGCAGCAGCATTCTTGTGTCGGCTTCTTCCTGAGTACAGGGGCTCAGTGCTGCAGTGATGCTTTCATCTGGTGGATTGCAAAGAACACCATCACCTAGGGTGGCAACAAGCTGCTTTCCATCTGGTCGGTGCTGCATTTTCATTGTGCATCTAGCCAGGAATGTGAACAGTTCCTGCTTGTTTGCATCAAGTCTCAGAAACTGCTGCCAGTTGCCAGGTAAGTTGTTGTTCCTTGAACCCGGCGTCTGATCCCCTTTCCGCGGCGCTTTCTGGTTTCAGACTTCAAGCTGTTCTCAAGGTACTGGTCCCACACTATATCCACCCTGTCTGCTCGCTCCAGCTGCTTTTCAATGTAAGGCAAGAAGACTTTGTCTGCATAGTCATTGAATGTTGTGCAAACAACTGGCTTCAGCATGTTCACAAGCGCAGCACCATCGAGGATGATCGCATCAGAATCGGGAGCATCAATGCTACACTCAACACTGCTAGTGAGGCAGTCAAGAAGATCTGACTTCTTGCCCTGGCGTAACTTGCCATCCTGAGACAGAGACGGTGGGCACCTCTGATTTTCGTGTCTGAAGAATTCATTTAGATCACCGTCTCGTGATTGACACGCAATGTACAGTCGCGAAAATAGTGAGCAGTCACTCTTAAGAGACTGTAACTTGGACGTGGACTGGGACTTGCCTCTTGCTGGAGGTTGTCCGAACAGTTGGAGTTTGTTCTTCGTGATCCTGTCACTGAGAGGCTTGCTGCCATTCACGAGGCGCTCTTCAACAAAGGACTGATACTGCTGTACTCCAAGTTCTTCAGCCTGACGAACGGACTTGGCAGCTTCTTCATCCATGATGTCATGGGTGTCAAGACATATCAACTCCTGGCTCTCCTCGATGAATGGATTCCCCATGTCAGTTATGACCTCAACCAGGGAACACACCTGTGTGACAAACGTCTTCTGAATGCTTGCAGTCTGTTCAAGGTGCCTCATCTCTTTGCTCTGCTTGCTCTCCATAGCCTCCACTGAAGACTCAAATTCAGCAATCATCCTTGCCATCTCAGGACCTGCAACAGACCATCTTCTGAATGCTTCAGGGTTTTGTGTTAGGCCCACAGCACCACCATCTTCTTTCAGGGTTGCATTATTCTGCTCATGTGCCTGATCAATGGCCATTGCAGAGAATGGGCGCTGGCTCTTACGAACAGTGAATCCTCCATTGCGAAAATCCTCAACAACTTCTGGATGCATGTGTTCCAGACTGATCATGTCTCGCACATGAACAGATGCCCATCGAGCATAGTTCACATGATCTAGGGCAAAGAACCATGGAATCAGCTTGCTCAAGATCTCAACATAGAGATCAAAGTCAGACTCTCGCAGTGATCTGACATAGGTCATCAGAAGGAGCTCAAGCCGCAGGGTCGTACACCAGAAGTAGAACTGGACACTCTCAGTACTCCTCTCATCACACCACTGTTCAAATGTCTTCACATCATCAGGGTCTGGTTTCATTTCAGCATACTGGAGATAGGCCTTCTTCATGAGGATATGCAGGCAACAGGCTGTCACCTGGTGAACATGACGAGTACGGGTAACGTGGGCTGCCTTTAAGAAGGAGTCTGCGGTGCCTGGAGAGGCAACCTTTGCCTGTACAAGGGCCTCTACCCATCCACTATCCTCTAACCAATCTCCCAAAACCTTCATTGTCGCCATCTCTGTGTGGAGACCACCCAGCACCATGACAAACTTGGCTTCTCCATACTTCTCAGGCCATGTCCACTGTATTTCTTTGCAGATGGCAAAGAGTGGCTGGTCAACTGTAATGACTGGAACTTGTCCCGGGTTAACGTGCTCTACAGCCTGCTGGATCACATCCATTGAATGGCGCATCATTGCAGTGGACTTTGACTGCTCTTGGAAAAGAGGAAGAAGGACACTTATATCTGGAGTGATACCTTGTTCTTGTTGATGACTAGCATGATAGGCAGCCCATGACACATTGCTGTCTCCAGAAACGTCTACCAGGTTTGTGCCGTCCACAGACTCCAGCCATCTGAAACAAGCACAACAACCTTTATTAAAAGGCTAAAATACTGCACAAAATCCAGATCACTTTATCAAATGTATAAAATTCTGCAGAAAGTAAAATCATAATCCTTTAGCAAATGACGAAAAGACAATATTTCATAGACTAGTATAGATTAGACAGACGATGCAAGGACATACCTAGTCTCTTTCAGCAGTGCTTGTTCCACCAGTTGGCCATCCCTAGTGAGTGAACCTTCAATCTTGGGAACAGTCAGCCTCTCCTTCCTTTTGTACATCACTGGAGGTACACTAGTGTAGCAGTCTGGCAGTTCTGATACCTTCTTGGAAGTTGACACTTCCAGTGGGCAGAAATCAGGGCGAACTGTGCCTGGATTGCTTTCTGTGACCTGCTGGAACAAGGATATTCCAGTTCCATGAAAGGAATCCATGGCTGTAGTAGAGCTTGGATTGTGGTCAATGTTGTCAATGGCTCCTTTGGTGTTCAACCCTAGACGAAGATTGCGAGGGCAGACAGTTTTCTCTTGTTCGTACTGTTTACAGGCACGGTTTCCTTGTCCTGTGGATATTTCCATAACACGATCATATGAAATGGACAGCCCAAGTTTGAACATTTTGTCCACAAGTTGTCGCTTGCGTGTTTTCTCATGGATTGTTGCACCAACATAGATGGCCAGTGGTGTTTCTCGTGCCTTGTTGTGACGGACTCCACTGCTTTCACTTCCACGACGAACAGAGCTGTTGTACTGAAGCAGCTGTGCCACGCTGAGGGTTGCTTGACTGAAGACATTACCAGAGGAGCCTGACTGGGACTTGATGCTTGGACCCTCGTGGATCATGGCTACTAAAGCCAACAGTGTCTGTGGCACAGACTGTGTCTGGCATTCGCTGTCAAATGAACCTGTGAATGAAGCGTTCTTCTCTAGCATGTACCGACGGACAATTTGTGCTGCTTTTGCAAGAGTTATTGCTTCATCATCATATTCTTTCTCACATACCTTGGTGAGAGCACTGCCTATATCTTCGTCGAAGGCTAGCAGGATATCTCGCCCCTCTTTGTAGGCTTTAAGATCTGGAAAATTGGCAAGGATTCTGTTTTTTAGATGTGTCGAGTTCACACGGCTGCTCTGTGCGACACCTAGCTCTTGCAGTCTCGAGGAATAAAGTTTAGAAAGATCTGCTAACTTGAACACTGGTGAGACAGCTTCATCTGTCTTGCTTTCCTCAATATATGAAATAAGCTCAGCTAGGACAAGTCCGTGATTGATCTTAACAGTTTCATCTTCTCCCTCCTTGTCTTCAGCGTGTTCAGCAGTGGAAGCTTTCTTGTACAGTGCAGCCAAGCAACGAGCATGGTACAATACATCTTGCGCAACCATATCTCCTGCACTAAGCTTGGCAATAAGTCTCTCATCTTGAAGAATTAATGAGCACTTACGAACACGTGCATCTAAGCGAAAGGTTGATGCTCTGTGAAGTGTATTTGATGCTGAAGCTGGCTCGTCACAGAAAAAGCATAGATCTCTCTTTCCTTTTTGTCGCCCCTCTTCATTACTCGTCCGGGTGAACTTAGATGAGGTTTTTCAGGATCTGGGCATTCTCTTTTCTCAGCTCGTTGTAGCTTGGTTGTGTTGAACTTGATACGACAAGACTTGTGCCACTTTGCATGTCGTTCTTCAAGGGTAGTCCTAACACCTTTGCCCTCATCAAGTCGTCGAATATCTAGTGTCACTGGAATACTATCTAGTTCATGAAAACGGGCTAGGTTCTCTGAGAAAGTAATGTACCCGGCTCCTTGATCAGTACGCCTTGATTCTGCTGGACATTGCAAATTCTCGTCAGTGTCTGTTTGGCAAATGATACATTTGTTCCAGTTTGTTATCTGAGCGTCTTGAGATGGCTCAGGGCTGAGGGATGCTGCCATCTGGTGCTTTTTAGTAGCCATCTCCATGCTACTTCAGTCAAACCTGAAAGAGCAAGGGGCAATTTTAATAAGAACCGAGAATTGGAAACCTAAGTTAAATATTAGTTATTAGTAGGTAAATAGGACCATGGCTGGAAATTTATTAATTGACATATTTTACCAAGCTTGGCCTTGAGGCACGTGTCCTAAGAAAGTCATATTCTGGTCATGGTGAGTTGGTCACCTAGCTAACATCCACGAAAAATTTGGGCTTCGTAAGCTCATGAGGAGCCGAGATATTAGTCGTGGGTACTTTGCCCCCCACAAGTACCCCTTAGGGTCAATTAAGCCTGAATAGGGTTAATGGAGCAAAATTCTAGCATTTTGGGGTTCAAAATTTTTTTATGACCACAAAAATTCATTTTTGAACTTCTGATATTAAAATCTGGATTTATTTCGTATATTTTTCAATTTGACCTGACATGACCTAAGATGACCTTTACCTGACATTGACCTCATAAATAGATAAACTGATGTAAAGTTAATCTCCATGTCAAATATCAATCGCCTTGGGCGAAAAATGGGCTAGTTATAAAAGCTACAGCTGAGTTACCTACGAAATAGTCGATTTGTGACGAAAATTTTGACTTTTGACACGTTATAAGTCCCACATTTTTTGACCAATTTCCAATGTTATTTTTTTTGTTAGAAGCCCTATGAATTCTTCTTAGGATGTGGGTTTGGTTTTTGCTCCCTGTTTTTTGGTTTTGGAACAGTCCTCGAAAAACCGTAGGGAGGGGGCATATAATATTCTACTGGCGGCCATATTGGAAAATGGCTGCCATTCGCTTCCTGGGCAGAATTCATGATGGCCCCATATCTGAAAATCTTCATAAGGGTCTAGACTAATGCTTTTAACCCAAAGTGAACAATCCTAGATTTGAGATCTATTTGCCTTGTGCTCACATACGTAAATTTAAGTTTCGGCTTGTTGAGCTGCTGCATCTATATACTATGTTTCAACTCAAGGGATCTATCCTTATGTCTAAACAAAGATCCAATAAAATTTGTATTAACAAAAAATATAATCTAAAGTTTAATCGGAACATGTTTACGTAACAGAGCCGTTAATACTTTCCTAGCAAGATAGCTTATTATATGACCTTGGAAAGGTAGTTAAGATACTTGACTGGCTTGTCCTCAGTTGTTTTCTCTTTATTGGTATATTAATTTATGGCACAAAAACAGTTTCACATGCTTCTCAAATAATGATAATGGTTATCGATTTGATGTGAAATATTATTTTAACCTATTAACCTCTTTCTTTTCAGGAGAAGAAGACAATACTCAGCGATTCTACGGACGCCCCTGAAACTGAAGAAGAAAAACGTGTCATTCAGCCTGGAACATTTGCAAAGCATGTTCATAATGTTTGGCGTCGGGATTAGCCTTTCGATGCTTATGTTCACATCAGAGGTACTATTTAATGGATTTACATGAAGTATCAGCAGTGCATCGGCATCCCTGTCTCCGTACTGTTATAATAACGATGTGCCTACTAACTCATCACTGCGATATGAATGTGTTTTCATCTACTTAGTAACAATGATCTTTCAATATATTTGTTTTTCATTACCACTGCAATTCAATTGTTCACCTCCACACATTTTTTGGGGGTGTTGTTATATTTGATATACAAGTAATATCAATCTCTCTTGTTTGTAATTTTGATAATAAAGATTAAAACAGGTACATAATGACCCAAGAAACTAAATATGAAATGTCGAGGGATGAATATGACGGGAACGACCCGATTCAACGGTGAGAGATATTAAGTAATGTAATACAAAAAGACAATCAAAAATTATTTCCAGAAAACAGGAGAAGAAAAAACTACTGGATTTCACTTAATGGTTGAAAGGAGTTACGAAAGGACGAAGTGACAATACATAGAATTATCGGATTAAGATGAAATGTATAAAAGCGAAGAAGTGGCTGGATGAACATTGTAAAGAAATATAGGATCTGGAGAAGGTAGATGCTAGAGCGAAGTACGATAAAATTAGAGAACTAACAAAGAAAAGTATCAGTGGCAGGAATATCAAAAACAAAGATGGCGAGGTACTCATGGAAACAGAAGTAAGGAAAGATGGGAGAAATATGTAAGACTACGATTTAACGATGATAGGTGAGAAGAAATGCAGGAAGAAAATAATCCTGGATATCTAGACGGAGAATGAATAATGGAAGAAAAGTGAAGCATACTTTTAGTAGGATGAAGAAAGGAAAAGCTGGTGGAGAAGATGAGATCATGGTGATGTTAGAAACATTGGGAGAATTTGCAATAAGGAAAGTTGCTGTCTTGGACAATCAGTTATATGATGAAGGTGCAATTACTGAATAGATGTACAATTAGTTTTTCATACAGTTACCAAAGATAAACAGAACACTGGAATGTAGAAAGCATCGCGCAATCAATTAACAAAGATAATGTCAAAGATTATAATTAATAGAATTAAGAACAGAGTGAGAGAGCAGGTATCCTGAGAACAGTATTGGGTTTTTGGAGGGCAAGGGAACAGCTAGTACCATATATGTAATGAGAACAATTTTAGAGAGAATGATGGAAAAATAAATAAACGTATTTATTTGTTTTATTGATTACGAGAAAGCATTTGATAAAGTAAGACATGATGACAATTTTGGAGGAACTACATATTGAAGGGGAAAATGAAAATAACAAGAAACCTATACTGGAAGCAGAAAGCTGCTGTCAAATATATAGAGAGGTAACAAAACATTAAATCATGAGAAAAGTACGTCAGGAATGTTTAATGTCCTTTGATCTGTTTAACCTATACGGGAGGATGATATTAAAAAAGCTGCAAGAGCTTCAAGGTGTCAATATAGGAGGTTACAACATCAACCATATTAGGTATGCGGACGATACAGTGTTGGTGGCGGATTCTGCAGAGAAGCTGCATTGATTGCTGGATGTGACATTGAAAGCGAGCGAGGAGAAAGGGTTGACGATCAGCATGCCAAGACCAACGTGCTGGTGGCATCTAAGATCAATACACCCAGAGTAAGAATATGAAAAAGAGGAAGAAGAATAGAACAGGTGGAAAGGTTTATGTACTTAGGGAACTTGATAACAGAAGATTGCAGGAAATTAGAAGGGAGAATCGGAATAGCAAATAGTGTGCTTTTAAGAAGATCAAGGCATATCTGACAAAAAAAAAAATGAAAATTGGTTGCAGGAATTAGAAAACTGGCAGTAAAAAAAAAAAAAAATAATGCGGACTTACTGAGGCAGATGAGAACAGGGTGGGAATGATGTTTCTCGAACATGTGATGAGGAGAAACGAGATAGACGCTGTGGTGCTAACTTGAATGGTGGAGGGGTGAAGAACGAGAGGACGACAGAGGGGAAAAAAAAAAAAAAAAAAATGTGAATAGTGTGGCGAGAGTGAGCAGGCAGAGATATCTTTTAAACCTGCAGAGCTGTTGCAGCTAGCAGGAGACAAACAGGTGGCGTTCCATGGTTGCCCAAGTTAAGAAAGATGTGGCATGTCGGTAAGGTAATAAAGATTCTTTCAACGATATTATTATCTGACTGTTTGTTTATCACATTTTTTTTTGCTACAAGAATGATGACTTAGAAGAATAATCCTTGTCAGTTATGGTGTTATTACTTATTTATTCATATTTTTTTATATATTAATTTATTGGTTTATTATTATCATTATTAATATGTATTATTATAATTATTATTATTATTATTATTATTATTATTATTATTATTATTATCATCATAATCATCGTTATTATCATTATCATTAATATTGTATTATTATCATTGTTATTATTGTCATTATTATTATTATTATTATTAATATTATTATTATTATTATTATTATTGTTAATATTATTATTATTATCATTAATTATCATTATTATTATTGTTATTATTATTATTATCATTATCATTATTATTATCATCATTATTATTATTATTTATTATTATTATTATCATTGTTATTATTACTACTACCACCATATTTGCAAATATAATAATAATTATTATTATCATATTTACTGCGGAAGATGATGAAAGAAACATGGGTTGGTAGGCGAACACTTCATGAAAAGAGCGATAAAAGAAAGAAAGAAATGAAACATTTCGGCGGTGAGAAAGAGGCTGAAGACAGTCAGTCAGAGAGGGGAGTTGAACTTTTGATTCTACCGTATCTAATAAAACTATACGAGTGGTATCCCACCCGCCCCTCCCCCCACAAAAAAAAAAAAAAAAAAAAAAAGCATGCGAAGAATACTCTGGAATACAAGGACGGTTAAGGCCCTTGTACAGACTTAGCAGCTGGAGGGGCAAGAAAAACTGGCGGAGATGCCCCAAAACTGGATGGTGACTCCAAATCCAACCTCGGAGTCCCCCATCTGGGGAGGGGACCAGAAATGTCCACAAGTCTGACTGCTTTCTCAGGTGTTTCTCATGGTTCTGTCCTGTCACCCACTTTCCTATTATTCATTGATGCTCTACTTAACTAAACTTTTTACCCTATCGTCTCCTACGCTGATGGTATCACTTAACATCTTTCCACGTCCTTTCAGAGACGACCAACCCTTCAGGAAGTAATCAGATCACGCAGGGACGCCACAGAACGCCTGACTTCTGCTCTTTCTAAGATTTCTGATTGGAGCAGAGAAATCTTAGTAGTGTTGAATGCCTCAGAAACTCAGTTCCTCAATCTATAAACTCGACATAATCTTCCAGACAACTATCCCTTCTTCATTGACACTCAACTGACCCTCTCTTCCACACTGAATATTCTCGGTCTGTCCTTTCCTCACAATCGTAACTGGAAAGTTCGCATCTCATATCTTGCTAAAACAGTTTCTATGAAGTTCGGTGTTCTGCAGCGTGTCCGCCAGTTCTTTCTCGCCCCTAGAACTAACTCTTTATAAGGGCTTTATCCGTCTTTTTATGGAGTATTCTTCGTATGTCTGGGATGGAAGGGGACCGGTGTAGCGTAGAATCGTGCTCCTCGTGAAATCGTGCGCCAAGCCCAACTGCGCTGCCAGACCCACGACTCTTTCAGACCGACTCGCAGCCTCACTCACACTCCAGTTGCTCTCTTGATTTCAAGGGGTGGGCTGTTATTCTCGTGAGAGCTCGTTGTTCAACTTCAGTAATCTGATTGTACTGCTGTTTATCTTTTCCCAGATCATTATGGATGCTTTCAAGTCGTGAGTACTTATGAATCTTGTTTTCTTCTATTGAAAGTGGATTTATAGCATTTATTCACTTAATTTTCTCGCTGCCGAATAACCCCGTAATCACGCGTTTCTCCCAACAACAGAGTCCACAGTCCCGCGTGGGCCGTTTCCACCAAACACATCCTTCACTGAGACTTGTAGATCTGCAGATCCGTGCTAACCTGCATACCCTAGTTCCAAAAAATAGCCCCCCCAGATGGGAACCGCCTTGTCGTGCTGGGGGGGCTTGCGTGTCCCTGTGACCTGGTGAGCTAGGCTAGAGGGGACTTAGGCCCGTGCTCTGCCCTTTCGAGGGGAGAGGACTACCCATGCTATTAAGGTCGCCAGTGAGGGGCCAGACTAAATGGTTCCTACGTAGGCTGCCAGTGGACCAGCGGAGCCACCCGCTGGAGGGATCGCCCAATAGAGGCCGTCCTGTGCTGGATGGTTGGGTGTCCAGGCTGGGATGCTTTGGGAGGGGTCTCAGCTCTGTCGTGGACAAACTTTCGTATCATGTGAGGGACCTTTTTTTAAAACGACTGGTCCGCATCGGGGCGAGGTATCCCGTCCACGGCAGCCAGCGCTCCCTCCCAATAGGTGGTTTCCTTGCCCCTGAAGCCAATTTTTTGTGTTACTATTTTTTTATGGGAAAACACAAAAAATCTTCAGGTTCTCGTGAGGTGGCTGACCTGGCCCACGAAACGTCATCTTCAGGTCTGACTGGGAAGGAGGATTCCCCTCCACAAGGGCCTCCCACAGCAGTCTCCTGTTCTGGGAGTTCTTCTGAGGGTTGCGTTTCTGCTGCATATGACTCCCTCATGATGGTAAATGTTAACCCATCATTTTCCTAACACGCCTTGCACTCACATCTCAAGGCGTATGGTACTGTTGTTCGCATTCGACTGGTTTATGATAAGGACTTTCCTTCTAACCGCTGCTATGTGACGCTTATGTCATGTGATGAAGCCCGTTTAGCTTATGAACATGTGGCATCTCTGCCCTCGCCGGCCATGGCTTTAAAACTGAATTTCTCCAGTCACGTAATATTTCAGACAGTGACATGGATTACATCCCAAATGTTTTTGAAAACTACTTAGAGAATTCAGTTCCAGCAGTCCGCCAGATCCCACCTCCACGTTGGTTTGTGGCGTACTATAGAAATGGGCGTGGAATTTCATCCATGCCTCCCGGTACCTGTCCAAAGAAATCGGCACGATTCCTGAGGGGAATCTGAAAAGTATGGGAAGGGGGTGCTTGTGCGAGCAAAAGATCTTACGCAAGCTAGGATGTTGCAACATCTCCCATGCCCTTCTGACAGCATGTTTGAGACTGTTAAGGCTCATCCCACCTTTAACTATAGCAAAGGTTGTGTTTATAGCCAAGACCTCTATGAATTCCCAGAAGAGGAAATACTAGCAATGTGCCCTAGCTCAGTACAAAAGGTGACTAAGATGAGGAACTCCTCCAACATGGTCCTTCTCACCTTTTTTGGGTCCACCCTTCCTGACCGTGTTAATATCGGTCCTATCAACCTTAGGGTGAGGCGCTTTGTTTCTCGCCCTCTTCAGTGCTTCTCATGCTATGGGTACGGTCACGGGAAAAGCTCGTGTAAGAAAGCTTCCCGATGTGGTAATTGCTCTGCACTCGACTCGCATTCAGAGGAGCATTGCAATGGTGCACCTTATTGTTTTCATTGTCGTGATGCTCACCAGGTACGTTCCAGGCAATGCCCCAGGTATCGCCTGGAGCAGGACATTCTACAGCTTGCCAATAGTCAGTTTATCAGCCTCGGTAGCGCCCGCCGTGAACTCCTGTACCGCCAGAAAGACGGTACTGGTGCGACGTCCTATACTTCATTGGCCGCTCGCTCTTCGGCTGAGTCTGCCTGTCCAAAGACAACTCCTCCTGCAACCTCTCGCTCTGTTGGGACGGGTGGTCTTGTTTATCTGGCTAACAGGTTTGCCATTTTGGCTGAGTAAAATACGGACTTGACCAAAGTCACCCATGTAGTAGATGTACATTTGCCACCTGTATCTCCTAAGCCTTTCAAGTGTCTAACTAAGCGGCACCGCGGCTCTGCGGAGTCGTTAGATTTAGCTCAGCATAAGCAGTCTAAGTTTTCTCCCGGTGCTTATAATCGTGAGTCCTCCAGGGACCGCTCTACTAGGGTAGCTCCAGTAGTTTCTGTCCAGCCTTCTGTGACGCCCTCCATCTCAGATCGGGCTTCTTATGATGAGGACGGTCTGAGCATGGAGACGATGATATTGTCACAGCCGTCCCTCGTGGACCAACTGTATCGGAAAGTGCAGTCCTGCCTGATCCTCGTCCTCCGAGGACCAGTAAAAGTGATGATAGTTCGCATCACCCACCGATAAGCCGAAAGGCTGAGGTCCAACGACCCGGCACATCTCAACACCCGGTGTCTTCTCGTCGTTTGATTATTTCTAGTCAGGTCAGTCACGGGCAGCCTCAAAAGGCTCGCTCGTCCACTGCACCCAAATAGTCGTCTTCAAGCTTCTACAATGGAACTGTAGAGGCCTTCGCGCCTCGTGGGGGGAACTCCGAGCTTTGGTGTCGGAGTTCTCTCCAGCATGTGTAGCTCTACAAGAGACTATGATAGGTGATAGTACTTATTCTAGACCTCCTGAATATCGTGCCTTTTTTAACACTCCTTTCCCCGACCAGGGCCACCACGGTGGTACAGCTATTCTAGTCCGTCAGGATATACCTGTTATCCCGGTACAACTTAACTCTCCCGTTCAGGTGGTTGCTGTTAAGGTCTTTATGGGACGACTGTACACCATCTGCAGTTTATATCTCCCTCCTCGGCTTCCTGTCTCCAGGGGTGAGCTTGACGGCCTGGTGCGTCAGCTGACTCCGCCTTTTCTTTTGTTGGGAGATATTAACGGCCGTCACCCATTGTGGGATGAAGGTGCTAGTAATCCTCGTGGGGTTTTAATCGGTTCTTTTATTGAGGATGAGGGATTGGAGATTTTAAATTCTGGGGATGTTACACATTTCCACAGTCCTACTGGGACTTTTACAGCTATCGATCTTTCTCTTTGTACATCTAATTCTTTCCTTGATTTTAATTGGCGAGTCCTACCGGATTTACACGGTAGTGACCACTTTCCGATTTTATTGGAATCTGTGAAATCTGAGCCACAGTCCCGGCCACCACGCTGGGTTTTAGACAAGGCAGATTGGCGTCGATTCACAGACCTTAGCTCTTTATTCGTCCGCTGGCTGACTTTTCTACTTGTGCTGAGGCTGTTGATTATTTTACCGATTTTTTTATTTCTTTAGCCCTTCAGACAATCCCTAGGACGTCAGGTCGCTTTACTAAGCGTCCCGTTCCTTGGTGGAACGCAGCATGCACTGCAGCGGTAAAAGAGAAACGGGCAGCTTTCTCTCGTCTCCAGCGACATCGTGGGGACCCGCAGTGCCTGGAAGCTTTTCGACGCTGCCGACCTCGGGCACGCCGCGTTTTGAAAGAGGCACAAAGAGCCTCGTGGAAAGCCTATGTCTCTTCCATAAACGTCCGCACCCCTCTTACGGATGTCTTCAACAAAGTCCGGCGAATTGCTGGGAAGTATTCTGCTCCTTCCCCACCAATTTTGTTGTCTGCTGGGCGAACGGTGGCAGACCCTAGGAATGTCGCCGACCTCTTCGCGGAGCACTTTGCCAGTGTTTCCAAGAGGAATCTCTCGGCATAATTTTTTCTTCCGCTGGAGGGGAGTCTTATAATGTCCCTTTCTCTGTTTCCGAGTTGCGGACTGCTTTGTCCCAGTGTCACGACTCTTCTCCTGGGCCAGATGATATACTTTATGCCTTCTTGCGCCACATGTCTGACACT